>NC_029780.3:118482864-118483183 GCF_000817695.3 Arachis duranensis | reverse complement strand
AGTCATCCAAAATTCCAAACAAATCCTCGCACGACGAATTCTACAATTATTATGGAAACTCTTAAGACCACAAAAAATAAATAAATAAATGAATAAAAAAAAATTCTCAACCGGGCCACACAAGCTAGTGTACGTAGATCAGAAATTTATTCCACTACTGTATTTGGAAAAACGAATTAAATCATGTTCCTATTGCTATCTCTCAACATTTATGTTCCTACTGATATTTCAACCACCAATTTGTTCCTCTTTAATTAATCGTAAAATCACTCCTTTCAACGTTTTAAATTATAAAGAGACACATAAATGGTCTTATCAT
>NC_029780.3:118467982-118482732 GCF_000817695.3 Arachis duranensis | reverse complement strand
CTAATAAAAGAATATATAAATATTTATATTTTTATTTATTTTTCATTTTAAGTTTTGTTTTTTATTTTTGGAGCTAAGGGATGGTGAAGACTTTGGGCTAACGGACTAAATTAAGAGATAGTTAAATTAAAATAAAAAATATTTTAATAGATGTTCTTAATTATTACTGCATAAAAAAATTAGATAATCTTTTAATTTTTAAATATTACACTTAGTATAGACTATAGACATCTATTTAATCATTTTTAAAATTTTTCGTTTGAACTCCACTTTACTATACCAAAACAGTAAAATTTTTATTTTATACAGTTTATTATATAATGTCAAATGTCTTAAATTTTATAGAATTAGAAATTCAAATACCATCTATTTAATGAAATTCTTATGTTTTAATTTTTAAATAATTCCAACATCTCATTGTATATAGCATCTCCTTGTATTTTATAATAATAATAATAATAATAATAATAATAATAATAATAATTTATAGCCATGACTTTGGGAATCAAATCTCGCATCATTTTTCTACTGGATTTATACATTAAAATAATATTTCAGACGAAAGGAATTAAAAAAGTAATTCACGTGATATTGTTAGTGTTGCAAGTGTGAGGAGTGTTGAAGTTAGTCCCATATTAAAGAAAGCATAGAAGAGTAAAGAGTTTATAAGATGAGAGACTCATTAACTTAACACCTCCCCGAAATCTCTCCGATGGTCGATAACTCTTCACGGTTAGCCCAACAGATATGAACAACAATGCATGCTAACAAAAATCACATATTTACTGTATGACAAATTGATCACTACACGTGTCCTTTAATTAACTATGTAAATCTGTATAAAATTATATCTGTACACTAGAGTGATCTTTTTTTTTTTTAACATACACATTAAAAAATAAAATAAAAAATAATTTTCAATAAAATAATATAACAAATTTTCTATATAGGTGAGAGGTATTTTAACAATTTCATCCTTAGTACAATCAACATGCATGGTTTTCTTATGCGTGCGTTTTTCACGTCATCACGTGGAACCAGCAAGGCAGCAAACCCCGCCCGTATAAACCGTGCTAATAACTTTAATAATCGTTCTGTAACAATTAATAGAGTCGCTCTAAATACAATAATATTGTCTCCCTAGCTCTAAATAATATAGCGGTCAATAAATACAGAACATCAATAATAGAGCGGTCAATAATATTACTGAAAGATTTATCCTTAGCACTATTGTTGAGAGAGTGATGAAAACAGAGAAGACAAGGAACTCTGCAGAATCTAAAGTTATTTTATTTGTATTTTTAAGTAGGTCAATTAATAGATGTAAATTTATACAAAAAATACATATATTTATTTTAATCTATACAAATTATTATTTAATAATATTAGTAACACTGTTGATATACACATGTAATTATTTTTAACCACAAAAATTTAATCTATACAAAACAAATCTTTACAGTAGTGTTTCTCTTTTTTATTGACACGTTAGTACATAAGCGTGCATTTGGTTGGTGTCCCTGGGTATTAAAGACATGGATACGGTGGCACATGTCTACTATTTGTTTGTTGAGATTTTTTGGATCGCATAAAAATATACAATATTGCATAACTCTCATTGTTAGTCACCGATTATAACATCCGAAAAATCTTCATAGTAATATCTAAAATTACTTAGTTATACAAAATATGCAATATATTAGCTACATATATAAACATGTAATAACACTATTTCATAATTATAAGTAGTATCTACATCTTTCAACTAAAAAAAGCTCAAAATATTTTTTAAATAGCTACACATTCAAATTTTTTTATAAATCAAATTCAACCAAATTAAATAATAAAATTTAAAATAATATTATATATTTATAATTAATTTTTATTAATATTAAATTAATTTAGTTAAACCTAATAATTAACAAAAATATTTAGATATATAACATTATTTATTCTTTTCATGTGATTGAAGACAATGAAATTAAAGCGAAGATCACAAAAATAATATTAATTATCAGGATTTAAAATAAAAGTTTTTTTTCAATTAAAATGATATGGAAAAGTATATGGAACCAAAAGGTTATCAGCCAAAAACTAAACAAAACCACATTAATTTATATTAATAATTAATTTAAAATTTTTTAAATTCAAAATTTAAAAAATTTGAAATTAATTAAGTAAACCTAATTAAAACCTATAAAAACCTTCTTCTCTCTCACATTAACCTACCCACCTCCAACAATCACAGACACAAACCTCTCTCAACATTAACTGATCCTAACAATAGAAGAAGAAAAAAAAAAGGAAAAGAAAACTTTTCTCAACATAATGGGATCAAAATTAGATCCTCCAACTTTAGACTATTCAGAAAGATTCAATAGCTTCTCTATATCAAATCTTAGATTCAACGTTGAGAGAGTCTTACGTTGATGGGATTCATTATTGGCTTCGTTCTTATTATTGTGATTGATCACTCCAATCATATACGGGTGTAAGAGAGCATAATTGGGATGTGCTTCAGTTTTGCCATTATTAGAGAAAATTGATGATATTATTGACGATGCATTATTCATATTCATAATATTTTTGGAGCTCGATGATGTACTGCTTGCACTAACAGTGTCTGTTTCTTGCCCCTGCTTTTCTTACCTGCGCTTGTGTTAGGCGCGTGTAAGGTTAAGAAGGTGGATGGTGCTATGATGCTAGTGAGAAGGATGGTGGATGATTGAGTTCCTATTTTGTATTTAACACACATGTTTGTAATTAGGAGTTTATTGCAGATGTTGTTTTCTGCGTTTTGCGATATTAGGTGTCTTCGTTTTAATGATTAAAGAGAATGTAAACTACACCATTATAGAATTATAAAAAAATATTTATTTAATATGAAAAAAATCATAATACTTAACAAAAGAAACATCTAATTATATTTTAGTAAAAATAATTAAATATCTATAAAATTTTAAAAAAATATGAAATTTTTAAAAAAAATAGAGACATTCACATTTGCAATACAAAAAAATTTGAAAAATATATAAAAGAACATCTATTTAGTATGAAAAAGAAACATTCTGATATTTAGCAGAAGAAACATCCATATATATTAACTCGTAGAGATTTTAGATTCACCCATAGGTATTTGGCTGATTTTTGACTAATACCATTTTGGTTTCCTATTGTTGGTCTCATATTTAGCTTTTTCTTTCATTGTTATTTTTTTCGGGAGATAAATATTGGTACCTTTGTTACTATTATGGAAGCCTCTTCAACATGGGATTTGTGTAATACAATCATCTCACCACATCCATTCATCTATCAGCTTATCCCTATCAAGAGCAAAGGGCCTGCACTTCCCAATGGTTTAGTTTCTTGAGAACATGTCATCTTGATGCCAATCTTTTCTTTAAAATTCTTAAAATATTCAACATAACCTGCAATACTAAACAGAGAGGAGAAGAACAGTTGGAAATGGTGCAACTAATTTGAGGATTAGAATTTTTTAAAAAGAATTTAAAGATTAAATTGACAAAAAAATGTGGTAATGTGATAAGTCTTATTAGTTTTAATGAAGTTCGCTAATGCAGTGGACGAACTTCAACAAAACCTATAAATTTGTCGATACAATGGACAAACTTGCTCTGGTTTAAAAAAACGGATTTTGAAAAATAAAGATGAAAAAATTTGTTTTGGAAAATAATTAATTTTTGAATTTATTTCAGATTTTTTTTCTAAAATTAGTCACTAAAAATGAGATATTATGTAGTTGTGTATAAATACATATATAGTTTTACTTATTTTTAATATGTATTTTATATTTTAGTGTGTATTCTACTTTAATAGTTAATTTAGTAGCTAGTTAAGTTTACGATTATGTTAGGTGTACACCAAAATTAGTTACCAATATAAAATATATATTGAAATATAAATACACATTAAAAATAAATTAAATCACACATACATATAGTATACATATAACTAGTGACTAATTTTAGTGACATAATTTAGTGTAAAAATAATATTTTTATTAATTTAATATACACCTAAAATAGCATGATTCTTAAATAAGAATTATTCTCCACATTCGTTATTGTCATCACCAACACCACGACCTCCTCCTTCTCCTCCTCCTCCTCCTCCTCCTCGTCATCATCATCATAATCATTATCGTTATCGTCATTGTCGTCTTCTTCTAATACGTATCGTCGTTATCGTTATCGTTTCATTCAGAATATAATTTCAGTTCATTTTAGATTTAAATAATGTGTACTTGGTCTGTACTTATTTTGAAACGAGTTTATATTCTAAATTTAATTTTTGGTTCATTTCTGAGTGAATTAAGATGCATTTGGTCTCGTTGTTCTGTAAAATTCAAAACTTTTCCTCCTCAACTTTTACTGTTTCTTCTTTTTTTTTTCTTCTTCGTCTTTTTCTTCTTATTTTATTTGTTATAATTTTTCTTATTTCACTCTTGAGAGGAATAAAATAAAAAAAGGAAGAAAAATCAAACCAAAAAAAAAACAAAAATAAAAATTTTTCTCAAAACTCCTCATCGTATTCTTATTTTTCTTGTCTTGTTCATCTAATCAAACAAAGAAGAAGAAATAAATAATACTCTAAAATTATTTGATGAATTTGGATGTGTTTTTGTTCACTATTCAATTTTGTTTGTTTTTGTTTTTGAACTGAGCTCGTGTGTTGCAATTATTAAATAATTTCGGTTTATTCTGGATTTAAATAAGATGCACTTAGTCTGTGCTTATTTTAAAACGAGATTACATTTTATATTTAATTTTCAGTTCATTCTAAATATAATTTCAGTTCATTTTTGAGTGAATTAAGATGCATTTGGTCTTGTTATTCTGCACAATTCAAAATTCTCCCTCCTCATCTTCTACAATCACTTGATGGATTTGGATGTGTTTTTGTTCATGATTCAATTTTGTTTGTGTATTTATTTTCGAATTGAGTTTGTGTGTCGCAATCATTAAATAATTTCGGTTCATTCTAGATTTAAATAAGGTGCACTTAGTCTGTGCTTATTTTGAAACGAGTTTACATTCTGACTTTAATTTTCGGTTCATTCTAAATATAATTTCGATTCATTTCTGAGTGAATTAAAGTGCATTTGATCATGTTATTCTGCACAATTCAAAACTCTTCCTCCTCACCTTCTACAATCACTTGATGGATTTAGATGTGTTTTTGTTCATGATTCAATTTTGTTTGTGTGTTTATTTTTTAATTGAGTTTGTGTGTCGTAATTATTACGTAATTTCGGTTTATTATGAATTTAAATATGGTATACTTGGTTTGTACTTGTTTTGAAACAAGTTTACATTATGAATTTAATTTTTGGTTCAT
Organism: Arachis duranensis; assembly: GCF_000817695.3. Classification (NCBI taxonomy): domain Eukaryota; kingdom Viridiplantae; phylum Streptophyta; class Magnoliopsida; order Fabales; family Fabaceae; genus Arachis; species Arachis duranensis. The sequence continues at coordinate 118,477,374 of NC_029780.3, read as the reverse complement.
TTTATCTGAATATAATTTCGGTTTATTTTTGAGTGAATTAAGGTGCATTTGGTTTCATTGTTCTGCACAATTCAAAATTCTTTCTCCTCATCTTCCACAATCACTTGATGGATTTGATGCGTTTTTCATGATTCAATTTTGTTTGTGTTTGTTTTTTAATTGAGTTTGTATGTCATGATCTTTACGTAATTTCGGTTAATTCTGAATTTATATAAAGTGCACTTGATCTGTACTTATTTTGAAACGAGTTTACATTTTCAATTTTTTCATTCTAAATATAATTTTAATTCATTTCTTAGTAAATTAAGATGTATTTGATCTTGTTATTCTATACAATTCAAAATTCTTCCTCTTCATCTTTTATTGCTTTTTTTCTTTTTTTTATCTTTTTATTATATTTTATTTTGTTATAATTTTTTTTGTTTCATTCTATTGAAAAAAATAAAATAAAAATAAGAAAACAAAAAAAAACATATAATAATATAAAATTATTAGAAAAAAAAAGGAAAAAATTAAGAAAACACAAGCGAAAAATTTTGGTGTGTGAATGTACGTGTTATCACACTCTTTTAATAAGAATGATTTTTATTAGTGTTAAAACCTACTTAAATAAATTTAAATGACCATAAAAATTGAATGCTTAGCAATTCCCTTGAATAACTATTATTACAGGAGGTAATTGCCTACCTAACGTCGTCATTCTTCTTTCTTCTTTTTCCCCTATAAATACACGAACAAAATCCCAATGCAAATCATCAAAACCATCCCAGAGCAATCTTTTCGGTACATTATTCAAGTATATACTAAAACCCTCGCTCAAATTCTCTCCCTCCCACCATGAAACCATTTTGTGTTTTACTTACTTTCTTTCTCTTGCTAGCAGCAAGTAGTAAGAAGGTGAACTCAGCCAAAACCGAAACAGTTTCCTTCAATTACAACTCTTTCAATCAAGGTAACCCCGCAATAACTTTCCAAGGTGACGTCACTGTTCTTTCAGATGGCAATCTCCTACTCACCAACCTCAACAAGTCAAATAGCGTCGGCCGTGTTCTGTATGCCATGCCGGTGCGCATTTGGAGCAATGCCACCGGCAATGTCGCCAGCTTTGTCACCTCCTTCTCTTTCGAGATGAAGGATTATAACGATTATGATCCTGCCGACGGTATCATCTTTTTTATTGCACCGGAAGATACCCAGATTCCTGCCGGCAGTATTGGTGGTGGAACCTTAGGTGTCTCTGACACCCAAGGTGCGGGTCACTTTGTTGGCGTAGAGTTTGATACCTATTCCAACAGTGAGTACAACGATCCACCCACTCATCACGTTGGAATTGATGTAAACAGTGTGAAATCGTTGAAGACCGTACCATGGAATAGTGTGAGTGGAGCAGTGGTGAAAGTGACTGTGATATATGACTCTTCATCAAAGACATTGAGTGTTGCTGTGACCAACGACAATGGCGATATTACCACCATTGCCGATGTTGTTGATTTGAAGGCGAAGCTTCCGGAGAGGGTCAAGCTCGGTTTTTCTGCCTCCGGCTCCGCTGGCGGTCGTCAGATACATCTCATCCGTTCGTGGTCGTTTACTTCGACCTTGATAACAACAACAACTACAAGAAGCATCAACAACAAGGAAAAGAAAATAATGAATATCTTAACTGCATGATTTGGTCTCTACGCTACCTAGTACTTTAAATAAATAAAGACCAGACCACACATATATATGTGTGTATATCCGTGTTAAGAATCAACTTTCTCTGTGTTAAATTAATGTTGTATGGTTCAATATTTCCCCTAATTAACTCTTGTATGTGGTCGGACGGTTGATCATTTAAATAAAAGAAAATATTTATGTTTAGTAATCAATAAAAATTAGTTAAAGATGGTCATAACTCCCTTTATTTAATTTTTATTAATTATTATAATAATTAATTAATATAAAAAACAGTTAAATTTTACCTTATTTTTTATTTTACTTTTTTAATATTTTGTCAAATATTTTAGTTTTTAATAATTATAATTATCAAATTAGATTCAATTTTTAGTTCATACACAAATTATTTATCGAATTATATTGTTTGTCTATGTAGATTAATTAATCTAATATTTTTTTAGAAATTTTTATGGTTTTTTATTTAAAAAAATAAAAACTGGTTTGCCTAGAAGTTTTTGGAAAATTTGACATATTACGGATTTAATTTCTCAAATAAAAAAGTTAAAAATTAATTTAATAATTAAAATTTATTAAAACCTAAGGTATTTATTTATTTTTTGAATTGAATTAGAAGATATTATTCGAAAATAAAATACTAAATTAGGTTGAAAAACAAAAGATACTCCAGAGACATTGAAATAAACTGTTGAGATCAGACTAAGATAAAATTTTCATACAATGTGATATGATCAGTATACATTAGTTACGAGTTATTACTCGACAAATACCATAAAAGTCAATGGTGCGAGATTTTATAACCTACAAATTAACTGACAAGTACACCAGGTTGTATAAAGTAATATCTCAGGTGAGTGAGGATCGATCCTACGAAAATTGATGGACTAAATAATAATAGTTGGTTAAACTACTTAGTTAGACAAACAGAAAATAATGTTTGAGTGTTCAAAAGTATTAAATAGTAATTTAGAGAATAAGAAATCAAGCAATAAATTGGACGAACAATATAGAGAGGGCAGTTAAGGTTTCAGAGTTATCTATTTTCAGGATTAACTTTGTTTACTAACTATTTTAATCATGCAAGATTTAATTCATGGCAAACTATATGTGACTAGACCCTAATTCCTTAGATCTTTCTAGTCTCCTCTAAAATTCATCGACTGCCAATGCCTTGGTCAATTAATTCCAATTAGAGAGTGAAGTTCAAATTCCAATTTATATGCCACAAAAATCCTAATTACCCAAAAATAAGATGATTATATGTCACGTATCCCGTTAAATCCAGATAATTAGAATTTAGGAGAAATTGTTTTCAAGTTGTTGTTCAAGTAAAGAGCTTTTTCAAGTTATACAAGAACTCAATTAGAAAGAGGGTCATACTTCCGTTCCACCCAAATTCATAAGATAAAGAACGAAAATAATTCTTGAAATATAAATCAAAACATGAATTAAAATAGAAAAATAATAATATCATCCATACAATAGATAGAGCTCCTAACCTTAACAGTGGAGGTTTAGTTGCTCATGGTTCAGAGAAGAAAACTAGGATTGTAAATTAGGCTAAGGTAGAATTAAAAGTTAACTAATGGAATTCCCTTTTATATCTATTCCTAATAAATTTAAGTCCTAATTTTTAAAACTAAATAATATCTTTTCCTATTTTAAAATAAAATTAAATTCAAATAATAATTAATTATGGCAATCAATAAGTCTTCAATTGATGGATGGAGACCACTTGATTCCTTCACTTTGCAACCTTTGATCTGTGCTAAAATAAATAGAATTGCACAAGACTCAAAGTAGCATCCACAGTGGCTAAAAGATAATTAATTCTTGATTAAACTCAACAATTTAAGTACAAATTCACTAGGAAAAGATAAGAAAGATGCTCACGCGTCAGTCAACTGAATCATAATCGATATATGATCATAACCGATGCATGAACATAACCGAAATTCGACCGAAGTACCGTAATGTCAGACACATAATTAATCACCCTTCCGAGCATCATTACTCGAAATGATAATGGTCATCCCTATCTCCCTGAGTATAAAGGAGAGACAAGTAGAATAGAGAAGGTACGCTATTTTTCCACAAAGCAACTATTATTATTTACTCACTTACTTATTTGAGCGTTGGAGTACCTTTTGCAAGTACTCATCCTCTGTTTCTACCACCGCCGACGTCTTCCTCATCCCAGTAGAAGGAGTTCACCCACATCCATCGGAGGACGAGTTATACCTCGGCAAGAGTTAGCAAGAACAATTGGCACCCATCGTGGGATCGAGAACATAAGGTTTTTTCTATTTATCAGCCTTAGCGCTCTCATATTCACCCATGGATGATGCACCTCCACCCACGCCGTCTGAACTTCTCGGATGGTGATCGACCTGCAACAAGCCAATCAACGTATCGCAGATGCAAATCAGTGCATTACAGAAAAAAAATAGATAATGGAGAATCAAATTACCGAGCTAGCAAATGCTCGAATTGAAAACAATAATGATCGTTGTCAACAACCAAAGGAGGAAGAGCAACAATCCGATCCGACACACGTTTTCGAAACAATTCAGATTTTAGAACCTCGGCCTCCACGAAATGAAGGTGCTCGGCTATTGCGAAATGAAGAAGCCCAACCAAAAAACAAAGAAGGGGAGCTTGATAATTCTGTGGGGCCATTTACATTCGACGTTATGAACTTCGAGCTACCTAGAAATTTCACTTTGCCACCAACATTGACCTCTTATGATGGGTTAGGAGACCCAAAGAAATACCTCAAAAAGTTCAGATCCATAATGATTGTAAGCAGTGCTTTCGATTCCGTCTTATATCGTTGTTTTTCATCTTATTTAGACGGTTCTGTAATTGATTGGTTTTGTTCTTTACCTGCAAATTCTATCTCTCATTTTCGGGATCTCGCGAAGCTTTTTGAGGATCACTTTGCTGGATCTGCCATCTATCTGCATGACTCTGACTACCTTAACACGGTCAGACAAGACCAGAATAAAAGTTTAAAAGACTACATGACCCGTTTCACAAAGGTAGCAATGAGTATACCAAACCTCCATCCCGAAGTGCATCTTCATGCCGTCAAGAGTGGACTTCAACCGGAAAAATTTTAAGAAGAAATCGCAATCGTTAAGCCAAAGATTCTGGCCGAGTTCTACGAAAAAGCTAAAGGACAAATAGACATCGAAGAGCTGTGACAAACTCGAAAAACTGACAAACCTCGGCATAAATATGAGGATAAATCTCGGGATAGCAAGAGAACTTTCAAACCAACTCCTCACTATGATTTATATACTCAATTCAACACGAAGCGGGATGACATCATCAAGGAGATTCTAAATTCTAAGCTCATCAAGCCCCCTCGAAAGGCGGTAATTACCAGAGGCAAAGAACTCGCGATAAATTGTGTATGTGAGTTTATGTGTGGGGTGAAAGTGAAACATATGCAAAATGGATACTCTAGAAGGCGATAACAAGTAATAATGTAAAGATGACAACACTTGTAATAAGAAGATAACAAACTCATACATTATTCATACAAAAGAAAGTTGACGCGCGTGGCTTTAACATTACGAAATAAAAACTTAGATCATGGACAATACTTGTCCTATTATTTCCATATCTTACATGCATGAAAGGGAGATTTGCGATATAGAGACCATTATTGTTCCATATCATATCATGAAGCGTCCAAGTTTAAGGTAGTGGGGTGAAGTGTACAACAAGGTTGAGGTGAAGGACCAAGATTGAAGCTCATGAGATTGGTATTGTTGTCCCGAAGCAGCTGAGAATCCAACCCTACCCCATTCTGGAAGATAGTCTCTCAAGTCAACCACATAAGATACCTGATAACTTTGACCATCAGGGTAGCTAGCAGTCACTTGTAGGTTTTTAGAGTTAGCATCATAAGTTACCAGAACATTTAGGGTTTGGCCATCTCTCCTCTCCCACTTGGTGGTTGCTGCGGATTTAATAGAGTTCACATCAATTCCGATGTGTTGGTAATTGGGGTCCCAACCATTGGAGTCTTGAGCATAGAAGGTGTCGAATTCAACGGCAAGAACTTGGTTGGCCGAAGGGTTCTGGGCAGTTTGAGGGTCAAAGAGCCCTAAGGTCCCTCCGGCCGAGTTCTTTGGAATTTCGCTATCCGGTGCGGCGATGAAGAAGGCTATGCCATCGGCACCATTGTCAATGGGCGACTTGATGACGAAGCTGAACTGTGCTTGGAAATTTGAGAGCCGGTTGGTGCTCTTCTCCCAGAGGCGCACCTGGGTGGAGTGCAAGACTCGACCCACGGTGCTCTTTGCAGGGGTTCCGTTATCGTCTACCTTGGTGAGTTGGATTCCCTTGCTTGCTGAAAACTTTGCATCACCTTGCAAGATTAGGTTTCTTTCATCGTCTTGTTCAAAGTTGTTGTAGCTGAAGGAAAGGGAATCTAGTGAATGGGCTTTGTTGAGGAGCAAGAGGAAGATGGTTGCTATGTAAAGAAGAGGGAGGATTTTCTTGGAGATAGCAGCCATGGTGATGATTAATTAGATGAGTGTGTGAAGAATGGTTTGAGGCTTATGCCTATTTATACTTTCAATATAGGACTATTATTCCATTATTTTTCAAATTATCTTTCATTTATATCTTGAAATTAGTATTATGATTTTACTTATATTTATTAATAAAAATATACTACTAAATGGAAGAGAAAGAGAAAAAGGTAATCCACCACATATACACTAAGTTCCTGTTTGTTATATTATATTCTTTTTAACCATAACAATATTATTTAAATTAATTTTATTTTAGTTTAACTTAAATGATTCCAGAAATTTATTTTTAGTTTACTCCTCAATCAAACATATTTAGATTCTCTTTAAGTTAATATATATTAGTGTAACTTATTCGAAAGGTTAAATAATATATCAGTTACACTAATAATATCTTTAAAATTAATACTTAGTTCTATTTAAAAAAAATTAGTTCTAATATATATATATATATATTAGAGTAATATTATATAATCAATAAATTTATTTTTTTTGCTAACAATTAGTCAATTTTAAACTACTAAATTTTAAAGGTGAAAACTAGTGAACTCGACTTCACGTAAAGTTGATATCTAAGAGTCGTTAGATGAAAATTTAATCAAATCAGTCAAATTATCTAACGGCTCTCAAATATTAACTTCACGTGAAGTTGACTGCACCTAAGTTTTCACCAATTTTAAATCTTAAACTTTTAGTTTTAAATTTTAATAATATAAAAATAAAATATTCATCTAAAAAATTGATAAAAAAATATTAATATTTTTCTATGTTATCTTCTTGTCCGCTTCTAAATTTCTAATTTATACTTTTGTCTCAAAGTGGGCGAAAGCTAGTGCACTCCAGATAAATTAGGGAGTGCAGTACTCCTTTAAAGTTAACCTACTATCAAAAGTTATCAGGTAAATTTAATTTATTTATTATTGTTATTATTTTTTTTCTGTTATGGGCTGAACAAACAAACAAACACTAACAAAAAAATTAATTCCTCTGTTACTCTGTTATTGTCGATGTGATGTCTTCAAATATTTTCACTGTTTTGTTTGCTGGCAGGTGCTTCCACTATCGTTTTAGCTAGCTATAGATTTTGACGCTCTTGAACCCACCATATTCCACTTCTACCATAAATGACCATTAAAGTCCGAAAAATTGCTGCCATAGAAAAGGAAGACGCATGTCTGTCGCCACTGCTGGTTAGCTAACTCCAAACGCAAAACGGATTCTATAGAAGAATCCCGGTTTCCATGAAGGTGCATGATTCTCAGATGACGACGCAGTCAAAGCACAAAATACATGGCAGTTACAACAAGTTCATTATCTTTTATTTCAAATTAACCTCAACGTGTACGTAATAGAATGAAAAATTAAAATACAGTTATATTTAAACAATTATTTGTATTATTTTTTTATTAATTTATTCAAAAAATAATTAAATTCTGAAACTAATTGGTATAAAATATTATAGATATAAAACTAAAAAAAAATTTTATTTGTATAAAAATGAGCCTAATAAATAATTATTCTATTTAATATATAATTAAGAGTATTTCTTTCTTTACTAACGAATTATAGTTCAAATGACATAATCTCTTTATATTCACCTTAAGAATTGGTAAAAAAAAAATACTTCTTTCCTTTATTAACTTTTTTAAACATTAATTATTTATTTTACATGCAATATAAAAATAAATGAATATAATATTTATTGAGTAGAAGCAATTACACAAAAAATTTTGTTGTGATAGTATTTGAACCAAAGAAAACAAAATTTTATTTTAAAAAAAATAATAATATATTTTTAATAATATTCTTAATACAAAATAATAAATTTTAAATATTTTTTTAAATAATATATATTAACTAAAATAATATAATTATCCCAAATAATATATTATAAATATAGTAAAATGACATATTTCAATAAAAAAATTGTTAATAAAAAATTATATGAATTTTTGTTTCGCATAAAATAAAATTATACCTATCGTTTTAATATTTCTTCGCACGCAAGTTATCTTGTTTCCTGAGGGTTGCACTTTTTATTTTGTGAATTTTGTTTCACCTGTTTTTCAAGGCTCCTAGTGTATTATATTCTTTTTGTTATTATATGTACACTTTTTATTTTAGAGGTCGTAATACCATATCACCTCTATTTTACGGCTTAAACGTAAAGGTTTGTGTGGTAGAATGTTACATATACATAATATATATTTAATATTATTTTTTTAAGATTCTAATATATTTTTTTTTTTAATTTAGTACATGAATTTTTAACTTATTTTTTATGTATTATTTATTTTAATTCTAAAGTCCAATAACTTTTTTTTTACAGATATATTATTTTTAATATTTATATACTAATTTTTTATTTTGAACTTTATCCCAATATCTGAGACTTGTCAAAAAAATCTAAAATTTGTAAAAAAAAATAATTAACCTGATTAACAGGTTACCTTTTTAAATCCAAACCATTTAAATAAAATATAATAAATGAAGAGTTTAGATTTAACAAATTTACAAGATGTGCAGCACTCCATACTTAGCAAGGAGCGTTTAAGGATGAGCCCTCAAAGTGTTATCCATATATCAATAATATCATGTATGGCTCTAACTTCCAAGAGAAATAATTGTTAACCGGGGAAACAACTACACATGGAACGCGAGGCATCGATCTGTGTTTTTGTTTTGTTTTTTTGTTTTTTTTTTTTTCCCATAACGGTACATGAATTATGATTTATGAGTTAGAAACTAGAATACCTAGTGCCACAAGTAGTTTGAAAATAAATACAGGAAAATTTGTATCACATATATAGGTGTTTTTTACAGTAAAATTAATTGTCTAACACACATATAAATACGTAGGCTAGGAGTTAGGATGCAGTTATAAACGAAAATTAATATATTATCATTTTTATCTTTATTTTTTATTTAAAAAATTCACATTTTTTTAATGCAGTAATTTCTCTTAAATTAAAATATAGACTTGTTATATATACAAACTTTTTTGACTTACAAATTGATACAAGTTGGACCAAACCCAATAAAAACAACACTCACATTAACGTGTGTGTAAACACGCTCTTACTCAACCGTTTCAATAGCGCGCTCAAATTATGGAAGACGCTTCTTCTTCTTCTTCTTCCTCGATCAAAACTCCAACCCTGATGAAGATTC
>NC_029780.3:118462881-118467967 GCF_000817695.3 Arachis duranensis | reverse complement strand
CGCTCTAAATCTCTCAAAAAATTGTCAAAATCGTTGTAAAAACTCAAGAAAATCTACAAAAAAAACTTCAAAATCTCCATAAAAAATACAAAAACAAAAGAAGAAAGATTATTCAAGGTACTATTTCACTAATCGTCCAATTTTTTCACTTTTTTCTTTCTCATTTCGAACGCAAAACACTAGATAGTCGTATTTCTATTTATTAAGTAGATTTACTATGTGTTCTTGGTTTAAAATACATATTACTGTTCTCGTCATACTGTTCAAGTGATAACTGTTTTACGTACTATTTTGCGTATAATTTAACATATATTTTCATGTTTTTTTGTGCATGTTTGGAACTAAGTTTGTATAAATAGAAACTTTCACTGTATTTTAAGTAAATTCGACCGTAATTAGTGTCATTTTATGCATGTTTGGTTGACTTATACTATTTTGAACTCATATTATGTCATATAATCTAAAAAATAATAGAGGTGTATATGACTGGTATTTCGGTATATATCAAGCGAATCCAACTCTAATTGGTCCTATTGTCCTATCTCTGGTGTAACTAGAAACAGAATATTGTCCTTGTGCTTCTACTGTCATTTTATTTGTGTTTGGTTGACTTGAATATCATTTTTAACTCATATTATGTCATGTAATCTAAAAAATACTAGAGGTGTATATGGCTGGTATTCCGGTTTATATGAAGCGAATTAGACTATAGCTGTTGCTGTTGTCCTATCGCTGGTGTAACTAGAAACAGAATATTGTCCTTGTGCTTTTGGTGTCATTTTATGCATGTTTGGTTGACTTGAATATCATTTTGAACTCATATTATGTCATGTAATCTAAAAAATAATAGAGGTGTAATAGCTGATATTTCGGTGAATATCAAGCAAATTCGACTATAACTGGTGATGATGTTATCTATTAACCTTTTTTTATTTCTTACAGTAAAAATGACAAGCAAAAAACCTTATGCACCAAAATATAATGTAAGCACATATATCTTAGACCAACTCAATTTTTTTTATATAAATATAATTTATTTAAATGATTCTCGTTTCGTTTGTTTACAGAAAATTTGTGATTTGAGATGCTCGACAAGACTCCTGAATGAAAAGTTCCAAAACATGAGCAATGAAAAGAAGGCTATCATCCAGGAATTGAGATTTGATGGTTTAATGCACATCCCTCCAATGAATGTGCCGCATAAGCTCTTGAAGGAGTTGGCATATTCTTTTGATATGATAAAAAAAAACACATTGGATACCTAGTATGGTGTGTTGACCATCAACCAGAAAAATATAGGAGCTTCCCTCAGTTTGAATCCATCTGGTAACTGATTACATTAACTGTTATAATAGAGGTGAATATGACTATACTTTGGTGTATTTCAAGTGAATTTAAGTGTAATTGGTGATCTTGTTTTGCTGCTTTTGTAATAGTTGCGCTTTTTCCAAGTAAAGTTAATTTTAAAGAGTTTATTGAGGAGGACAAGGAAGTTTATAGAAGCTTCTAAGGCAAAACATTGAAGCAATTGACAAACTTGATGATGAAAATCGATGTTTACCGTAACAAAGATTAGCTTACATTCAAGAGGGTATTCATCCTCTACATTCAAATGTCATTCTTGTTGCCGACAACAATAAACAAGATTTCTCCCATCCACATACCTCCGATTTTTTATGTGGACACCATAGGCGAGTGGAATTGGGGTGGCCATATCTTCGACTTCCTCATCAAGGGCATATGTGACCATATCTTAAAAAAGAAAAAATTCGTTGATGGCTGCCTCTATGCTCTGATATTTATATACTTTCACGAATCCAAACACAAAAGCAAGACAGCGAATGCAATCCCTGGACCATCCTAGGTGATGCATTTGACTAAGGAGTTGCTGCTTGAGAGGATAGAAATTGAAATTAAGGGTCATATGGTAACTGAACACAATCATTTTTTTAATTTTGGTGTATTTTTTTATGTATACGATGTAAACTAATGTTTTTACCTTTTTAGGGCATCATCAAGAGGGCAAAGCTGAAAGAGAAAATGACGAGAATAAAAAAAGAAAAGAATGAGAAAAAGAAAAAGATACAAAAGAAGAAGGACATTTCATCGGAAAGTAATAGTGATACTTTCTCTAAGTTTTATTCTGAACAAGACTCAAAGGAGCCACCAAAAGCAAGAAAACAACCAACTGAAAAAGCAAAAAAGTAAGTATTATTTTACGTGTATTTTGTCATTTTTATTGTATTTTTTGCGTCATGATTGTTTGCTGTCCAGAATGGTATACAAAAAGAGGAAGCAGATTATTCAGGATTTATCTTCGGAAAGCCAAATTAAATTTGATAATTAGTAAGATTCTCAAATTATCATTGGAATGCTATGTTTTCTGTTTATATCAAAATTTTATGTATTAACAGAATATTTCCAATTTATTGTCAAAGTGAAGAATTGGAGCGAATAATAAAATAATAATCGAAGAAAAAAGTCTAGATTCCTGCAAAAAAGTATGCATTACTTTCGGGGGTATTTAATCAATTTTGTTGTGTTTGTTTGATTGATAATTCTTTGATTTTCAGGATGCAATCCAAAAAAAGAAAGTGCATTATTGAGGATTCATCTTCTGAAAAAGAAATTGAATCTGGTGACGAGTAAGAGACATTGTAAAACTATCTTTTCTTTTTCATCAAAATTTTATTTGTTAACATAATTTTATTTGTACTGCCAGAACTGAACAAACACAAGAATTTTTAAGAGAAGCAAAAAATAAGAAAACAAATGACAAACCTGTAAAAAGGTATGTTGCCTTTCGGTGTATTTTGACAATTTTACTGTGTTTTTGGTAGCTGATGATTGTTTGTTTTTCCAGGATGCAGGAAAAAAGAACATATATACCAGAAGGTGGGCTCCACTCCATGAAATCTCACTATGATTCTTTCCAAACGTAAGATCCTTTATTTGATAACATTTCTTAAATTCTAATGTAACTAATTACTCTGATTTTACTGAATAATGTTTATTTTGTCCTTAGAATGCCGAATATGTTCTTGGCAAGTAAAAATGATCCTATTTTTTAAACACAGATAGATCAGAGCAGTATAAATAAACTAAGTGATAACATGTAATTTCTATTTCTACTGTCATTTCCTTAATTCTTGTGTTACCATGTTCTACTTTTGATTCTGTATATAATTTTTTTAGAAAAAAAGCCCTTTAATAATTTATTCAAGAAAAAAAAAGAAAAAAAAAAGAAAAAATTGTAACTATGTAAGTTCTCATAAAACAGAAGTTGTGTTTCTATTCAATGCTTGAGGTATATTCTGACATGATTTCGGTGTACTTCAGGTCGGGAGAACAAGAAGAATCGTACAATGACCCTACCCAAGAAAAAATAATTGTTCTTCAAAAAGAGATACATTCACAATCCGAACTGCTTGACATATGAGTTTTCCAACTTATTTTCAACCTTCTAATTCTTTTATTTTAAGAAAATTTATTAACTTTTTATTTTTCTCTTCGTTAGACTTTCACTTTAAATATGTGTACCTCCATCAGAGGCAACAACATCAAGCCCTCTGTAAAATCAATCAATCCCTGCAAAGTCTCTCAACGAGAAATTTAAAGAAGAAAAAAGTTAATGCGTAAGGAATAATACTTTTGGTGTATCTGATTTGTCTTTGGGTTAAATTTATTCATGGTTTAAGGGTTTAAATGTCTTTTATATAGAGATGTATTTGGTTCTTATTTCAGTGTATTTCTTTTAAATTGAGGTGCAATTTTTTTAATTTAATTATTTTTCTATAATTCTGCAGCACTCCTCAATCCCATCAACATGTTGAAAATATACCAACAGAGTCAGCAGCTCTTTCTAAAATGTAAGTTCTACATAATATAACTCTCTTTTACTACTGCATTAATGATGATTGCCAAAATAACATCATTTGTAAAGCATGAATTTCTTGCGTCATCGTTCAACTTTGGTTTTTTGAATTGAGCAAGAAAATACACTGATTCAAAAGGGTCAACCAGCAGTCGAAACGAGAAAAAAAAATTATGTCAAATATTTTCAAACAGAAGGTTAAGTGTTGGTTTGAATTGGGTTATTTAAACAGAAAAAAAAAGTATTTTTATTAAATTTTAAATATATTTAGATAACTTTTAAAAAATATTTTTTAAAAAATAAATTATTTATTTATTTTAAAAGTCAATAATATCTTATTTTAAAAATTGCAGAAGCAAAAAATATTTTAATATTATTTTTTTTAAAATTTATCTAAATATAAAATAACTTTTAAAAAAATAAAAAATAACTTTTTTTAAAGTCAATCTAAACTGATGCTAAATTTAAATCAGGGTCACTTGTCACTATCCTAATACCTAATCACATATGTTCATCTTAATCACAATATTATCTAAATTAATTTATTTTATCTTAATTAAAATGATTTCAGAAATTTATTTTTAATTTACTCAAATCAAACATATTTAGATTCTCTTTAAATTTAATATCTATCAATGTAACTTATTCAAGAGGTTAAATGATATCAGTTAACTTTACTATAGTTACACTAGTAATATCTTTAAAAATAATATTTAGTTCTATTAAAAAAAGTTCTCCTTATATATGTTAGAGTAATATTATATAATCAATGAAATTACTTTTTTTTTGCTAACAATTAATCAATTTTAAACTATAAAATTTTAAATTTTAAATTTCAAATTTTAACAATAAAAATTATAATAAAATTGAGTTGGTCTAATGGTTAGTTCACTAGTCCACTTAATCAAATGTTACGGATTAATTTTTAATTTTTTATCGACAAATTTTTAAATAAAACTCGAATTCATCAAGAATTAGTTATTCATCTGCCTTCCTAAAAAATATCATGAAAAATAAAATAAAATATTGATAACATTATTTGTCTTCTTTTTCATATTTTTTTATGTTATCTTCTTGTTGGCTATTCTAAATTTCTAATCTATACTTTTGTCTCAATAATTGTTCATAATGGCTCCAACTTTCCAGAGAAATAATTGTTAAGAGAGAAACAACTATGCATGGAACCAGATGACGAATTCGAATTAGATAACG
>NC_029780.3:118450200-118462764 GCF_000817695.3 Arachis duranensis | reverse complement strand
AGAATACCTAGTGCCACAAGTATTTTTTTTATCGAATATAAAAAAAATTGAATCTACAATTTTCTAAGTAAATATAAAAAAATTATATCATTTAAATTATAATTCATTGAGAATACTACAAATAGTTTAAAAATAAATATAAGAAGATTTGTATATACATATATAGATGTTTTTAACGGTAAAATTAATTGTCTAACACACATATAAATGCATAGGCTTAGGGGTTAGGATGCAGATATAAACTAAAATTAATATATTATCATTTATATTTTTTATTTAATAATTTACATTTTTTAATGCTATAATTTCTAAATTAAAGTAATAAGTTAGAAAATCACTCAAATAAAGATATTTAAAATATTTTTTAATATATCTTTTAGTAATTAAAATTTAACATATAATCGATTAAATCAAATTATTTTTGTTAAAATTAGGTTAAATAAATTAATTTGACCGAAAAAATAGTAAATTAACATTATTTTTTATAGAAAATGACTATAATATCTTTATTATAGAAAATAACTTATTAATTTAGATCAATTCAAAATTGATTCACCATTTTTTCGATCAAATTAATTTGTTTGTCCTAATTTTAACAAAAATAACACGATTTAATCGATTATCTGTGTAAAATTTTAATTATTAAAAATATCTTAAAAAAATATTTTAAATATCTTTACCTGATCGAGTGACCCCTAATAAATTATGTCAAATATTTTACAATCAAAGCAGAAGGTTAAATTCAAATTAGCGTCATTGTCAGTATATATCCTAATACCTAATCACATATATTCATCTTCAAAAATATTATTTATATATTAAAATTAATTACTAAAATTAGTTATTAATATATTTGTTTATAAATTTTAATTTATTTTTAATATATATTTATATTTTAACATATATTAGTGACTAATTTTAGTAATTAATTTTAATATACACATAATATAATTATTCATCTTAGTCACCAAAAAGTGTAACCATTGTATATGGTGCCAAAAAATTCGGTTTCTTTTGATATATATTTTTAAATATTTCCAAAATTACTCGGACTACTATATATTTATTATTGTAATAATTATATATGGCAAATGCTATGATGACTATTATGTTGATTATAATAGATATACAATTTTGACAATATTTAAGACTTTTTTTTTCTATTTCAAAATATTTTTAGTGTAACGAAACAAAAGTAAAAAATAAATATTTTTATGCGTTACTAAATTTTTATCGGAAACTTTTAATGATCTATTGTAGTATTACTAAAGTTGTATCTAATCCAAGATGCCATCCAGATACCTTCACAATCGTCCATTTTATCTTAGCTTTCCGGACGGTTCCCACCTTACAGGTAATGCCACGTGAATTGATCGACACTCTGTCGTACAACAACCATATTAAATTAGTACTGTTATACATAATAAATAATAGGGTAAAATATATTTTTTATTTTTGAAATTTAATAAAAATTTTAAAAAATATTTCTAAATTTTATTTTGTTTTAATTTTGTCTTAAAAGTTTTTAATTTGTATCAAACATATTTTAGATGGCTAAATTTTTAAAAAATTTAAGACCAATCTAATAATAATGTATGAAAATTATGCTTAATTTGTTTGTGTTGATGGTTGTTCTTAAAAAATTATTGTTAAATTGATCTTAATTTTTTTGAAAAATTAGTCGTCGAGAATATATTTGATGCAAATTGAAAATTTTTGGGACAAAATTGAAACAAAATAAAATTTAGAGGTATTTTTAAAATTTTTGTCAAATTTTAAAAACAAAAAGTAGACTTTACCCTAAATGATGAGAAAATAACATTGATTGTTTTTTTTTTCTTTTTTTTTTTCGACAAAGGATTAGATCTAATAGTAATAAATAAGCAAGTTACACTTACAAAGATGAAACAATTAATCGGCATCCTCAAGTGAGGGCTCATTAAAACTACCTCTAGAAAATCCAATGATTGATGATATTATTAGAGGTTTACACGAGTTGAATTAATTCGGATTTAAGAGAGAATGAAAACGAAATGAAAACTAACATGATAAAATTTGATCGGTTTGGATAAAAGTTTTTGTGAGTAAATCTGAATCAGTCTAGTTCAATTAAATTAAATTAGATCGATTTAGATAATTAGATATTCGATTAAAAATTAAAACAAAAATTAAAAAGAGCATATTTTTAAAAAATATAAATGTTATAAATATAAATATTAAATTAATAAAAATATCTTTTTAACTTAACTAATTTAGCTATAAAAAATATTTGTATATATAATAATATTATTGTTATGCAGATTTTTAGTAAAATTTGAGTTGGTTCGATATCTAATGATTTAGAATTAAAACTTACTCATTATTAAAGATTTCAGTTTTTAATTGTGCATGAAAGACTCTTGTTGGACTAATGATGAAAAAAAAGAACGTAAAAACAAAAGATAAAAGCTACAAAATTTAGAATGAAAAAAGATGCAAGAGAAACAAAGTAAATGGCAAAATTAAAAGAAAACAATAAATCGTCTTTGGCATAATCAAATGACTTTAAAATTTGAATATATTGAAATCAAAGAAAGAAAGAAAAAGACTTTGTAGAGAAAATAAATTGTTGAAAAGAAAATTTGCAAAGGGAATTGAAATGAAAGCGAAGACTATAGAAGGAATCTTACAGAAAAATGAACTCTGAGTAAGGTTAGAAAGTCTCTGGAGATGTGATATTGCAGTAGCTTTTTCTGAAAATGAATTCCATCCTCTATTCATTCTAAGCTATGTCTATTTATAACCATTTTTAACCAATCAAAATTTCTTCACGTGCTCTACATACAAAAAAACCAAACATAATTGTTCCCACCACACAACGATAGTGTGATAACCATCTTTAACTGCCTCAATTACTGGCCTTCCCGTTGCTTCGATCACAGATCCTCATTTTCAATATGCATCTTTGATCAACCTAGTTTACTCATCGATGATTTTTCTTCAATCACCTTGAGCACATTCTCGAAATAGTCTAAACAAATATCTTCGATTTGTTCATCATCAAATTTAAATTATTTTTAGCCAACAAATTATCCCTTAAATCAACAAGTTCTTTCTCAAAATAAAGAATGAGTAGATTCAATAGAACTTTCCTTCTCTTTTATTTAAAACATTAAGAGAACAAAATTTAAACACAAAATATTTAGGATCCCAACTAACACCAAATTTGGAAACCACTTCATTTCATTACACACATTAAACGTGTCTCATCATGCACACTTCTCTATTAATTTCAGACGTTAATCCTTTTTAATTCCAAATTATAAATACCACTTCACTAGCTTTTAACACTTTTCCAGAAACTTTTTCGTTGCGTATCTTTTTTTCCTAGTGCCATATCCTTTCATCGTCCTTGTTCTGCATATGTAAAAAAAATACTTTCTACACAAAGTTTCTTACTATTCACGATATTCAAACCCATCTGCTCTCTTTTCTCAAGGTATTTTCATATATTCACTATTAACGTTTGAGCTATCAATTGCATATATTTATTTCTAGAAAGGAGTATTTTTCATTTCATTTATTTCGCCGCTACTTATTTTCCAGAATCACCATGCATATGGCTACTAGTAGCAATGCTTCTCCTTCCACAAAAGGGGAAAAAACCATGGAGGAAACCCCATGCATGAACCTTCAGATAATAGCTCACGATAATGACGATATTATTGAAGATTCTATTAATGCTATGAATGTACAAAAAATCTTTTTTTCTTTGCTGTTAAGGACCAAATGCATTGCTTCTTGGGCCCTTTGCTTCCCCTTCTGAGATTGATCAAGTCCTTCACTTTTTTCCTTCTCTTCCTAGCCAAGAACTATTAATAAAAAATACATGTATATGGCTCCCTTTGATGACCATACAAAACCATTTTAAAACAATCCTAAAACTTCTTCAAAAAATGTTAACTATATGGCCTGGTTCAAAAGGATCGAACCAGAAAAGAAGAATTTTTGGGCCTGACGTGACATATATGACCTCCTTCGACTATCTCAATACCAACTTACTACTCATCATTAGATGATCGGAGCCATGTTGTACTTTTGGAATCAGTCGACTAAAAACCTTCGTTTTCCATGTGGTATAGTTTGCCCTATGACCCTTTTCGATGTGGCCATTATCACAGGACTAACTCCTTCTGGGATCGATATTTCTCCTAACATGGAACTAACAAAGAAGTACAAAATCAACTGGAAAGCTCTTATTACGTGAATTTTATAAAAAATAACATGGGTCAAGGTAAAGATCCCCTTTCTGATGATGAGCACGTAGCTTTTTTATATTTTTGGTTGAATACTATAATTTTTTTCTCTCGAAGTGTCACCATACAAAGATTCTATCAATCTCTTGTTGATTTGATCCACGAGAGTTCATCGATCTTATGTCTTTTTAAACTACTTTTAGGTAACCTGTATAATGAGCTCGATCACATGGTAACAAGCCTTAAAAATCGATCTCCTTTCAGTGCAGGGGGACCATTCTAGCTCCTTCAATTGTGGCTGAATGAAATTTTTGAGACGTTTATGGAAGTTGATGGCATCCTAATTTCAACTAAACAAACCATTGAAGGCATTTGCCTTACTTCTTTGAAACCAATTTTTTCTGGTCCCAGGGTTCTTTTTTGGACAATCTTTATCAGATTTTATCATGCAAAAACCTTTCAGAACTCGGAGCTTAACTTTGCACCTTTTGTCGATTGAAAATGTGGTCCTACTTGGTTTCGAGCACCAAGAATTTCAAAGGACAATAATGAGAACGTGCAATGTTCAAATGACAAAAACTGGAAAAATTATACTGCCATTCAAGTTTTCACTACTAGTATCTCTATGTACAAAAAGGACCAATATCAAGTCACTTTACATGCTCTCTACGACAAATAGAATTTTCTCAAGTTTTGTCAGCTCCATTCGGTTCAAAATTATCAAGTCAATTGGGCCAAAAAATTTACAACTCTATGTCACTTATAACTCGAGAACTAAAGCACAACAAATATCGAAGATTTTTAAAGACAAAGAAATCAGGTTATCGAATTCTAAGAACAAATCATTTCATTTAGATTAGAATCCACAAACTCCTAACCCTCTTGAAGGCACACATAATCCAAACGTGACAAAAAATTTCATTGATCCTAATATTCTCCATCTCCTTCAAAAACTAACATTTTTGCTTGCCAATCCTGTTGATGCATAGTTCTTATAAAATGGTATTGATGAAGCATTTAATCAGATTTTGAGTTCCAATAATTTTTTTCAAGGTCCTTATGATCATATCAAACCATTTACATCTTTTATCAGTTACATCAAAAAAATTTTTCGTATCAAAACGGATTTGAGTTCCATTAAAAGAGAATAAAAAAGGTTAAAGATCGAAGTGCCAAAATTAAATTTTTCTTAGCTGATAGACAAAAAAAAGTATTAGATTATAAAATTCATCTGATGGAGACTTCTATCAAATTGAACCAACTAATTAACAGAGAAAATAAAAAAAAATGTTAAAATCAGACAGAATAAAGCTCTTCTGTAAAAGTTTCTCAACAAGCTCCAAAGTAATATTATAGTTTCTATTAATTTTTGTATTATAAAACAAATTTAAATAACAAAATGCAAGTAATTAAAAAAACACATATAAAAAGAAGTAGCATCATTAAATGCAGCAGTAATTATACTAATCCATATAAAACCTGCTGAAGTCTATATTGTGCAATATGTTAAGTTATACTAATCCATATAATTTTATATACGTATTTATTATAACTGCGCTTCTTTTTAATCAAATGGCATTTGTATTTAAAAATTTAATCGATAAAAGAAAACACACGAGTAATTATATTTTTAATATTTATTTTTACATAATTTTTCTTTTTTGAGTTTATATAATCTTTTTTGTATAAATTCGATCTTTATATTTGTTTTATATTAATTTTTTTAAAATTAACGATAATTAAATTCTAAATTTTTAAAATTTAAAGATTTTGATACTATATATCATATAAAAAAATATTAAATAATTTAATATCAATTTATTATTATTATTTTACATACAGAAATAGTAATGGACTAGACTTGAACGTAATGTCCTTATTATTATAAGGTCAAATATGGCAACGTATTAGGAAAGTCCATCCTCTGCCAAGTGCACTCAACGTACTTATTAATTATTATCATTGTTGCGGGTCAAACATTGAATCATGTATGGAAAAAAGGATCCCAGCTATTACACAACTAAGGTTGAATTGAAACTCCAAGAATTGACGTGGTTCACTTCTGCATATTTTCCGGTTGAACCAGAGAAACCTGCATAAACCTGTTCAGGAAGAACACTTCCAAAATTAATGCGATAAGCTACATCAACGTGATTGTTTCCATTAGGGTAAGAAGCAACAACCCTTAGCCTTTTAAGTGAAGGATCATAGGTTATTGTTACATTCAATGGTTCTCCACTTTGAAAATTCCACCGAGAAGTAGCGGAGGATTTGATGGAATTAACGTTAATTCCAATGTGTCTATAGTTTGGATCCCCAATATCAAGATTAGGGTATGTATCAAATTCGACTGCGACAATTGAAGTGGTTGATGAAGAATTGGTTTGATTGCTGAAGAGTCCGAGAAACCCCCCGCCGGAGCGCGGTGGTAGGTCAGAGATGGGAGCGATGAAGAAGGTGATGCCATCGGCGGGAGTAGCGGTGGAGTTAGGTTGAGAGATATTCAAGACAAATGAAGTGGAAATGGTGGCCACCTTTCCGGACATGTGTAAAACTATCGGAAAGGTGGAGAACGTACGACCGACGCTGCCGGATTGGGGGATACCGTTCCGTTCTTTGGTGAGTTCCAAGGCGAAGTTGGGGGAAAAGACCGCGTTGCCTTGCATGAGGAGGTCGGTGTCGGAGTCGAACCGATCGTAGGTAAAGGTGGTGGAGTAGGTTACAGAGGTCACTACATTGAGACAGTAGAATGTTATGAAGGTGAGAACAAGTGGAAGAGTAGATGAGTGGTGTTTCTTTGGGATAGCCATAGTTATGGAAATAGAATAATAATGATGATGAGTTTTCTTTGTTAAATACCCAAGGAAGCTAGTTGGTTCTTAAATAGATGATGACCGATAACATTTTATGTGTTATTCTTGACATTAATTTTTGAATATGATTGGTAGCTTATTAAGATTAAAATTAGAGAGGTGAGGTTGATGATACGTCATGTCGGCTGAAGAGAGTCGCCGTTTCATATGTATTGAGGGTTCAGGTTGATGATACGTAGGGAGAAGGACTTCTTGTAGGATCTTGATTATTCTTATGGTCCAGCTCGGTGGCGTTTGATGCTAATAAAAATAGTGATATACAAAAAATAATCGAATGGATCCGATAAGGTAGAAAACTACTATTTACTCCTGAATATTTAAAATATTGATAAATTTTATCTTATAAAATTATCAAAATTTTAAGAAATTATTTAAAATTTTTAAATTATTTTTTTATTTAGGTTTAATTATTCTGTTGGTTTTTATAGTTTTACGAAATTTTTAATTAAGTCCTTATACTTTTTTTTTCTTTTAATTGGGTTCTGCACCAATTTTTTTTCAATTAGGTTCCTATTGGTAGTAATTGGTTTAATTGTATAAAAATCCAATTAAAAAAAATTAGTATAAGAACTCAAATAAAAAATATATAAAAATTTAATTAAAAAATTAATGCAAAAACTTAATTAAAAAAAAGCATAAAGACCTAATTAAAAGTTTTATGAAATTATAAGGATCAACAGAATAATTAAATCTTTTATCTATTTTAATCCACTTCTAATATTTTGTCACCAACTTTTAAATTCTCAACCCTTTATCACTACCATCTAAATTCATTATCATCCAAATCTCATTCTTAATTACTACTATTTTCATCACCACTGTGGTCGCTATCATCATCATTGTTCCTATCACTACATTTTCACCACCACTAATAACTCCTACTTGGACAGTTTCAAAATCTCTAGACCAATACTCCTCTTTTTCTTTATAAATTTATCATCACTATTACCAGAAATTTAATTCCTCAAATCTTTCATAGTTGTATTTTCTTTAGATTTCCAAATTCAAAAATTTTCTATAACCTCACTTGAAAAACCAAAACAAAAAAAAAAAACTAAAAAAGAGCAACAATATTCAAATAGTGGTAGCTCATCTCACACCCGACAATAATTTTTCCTTTCTATGTTTCATCCTTTCCACTGCATAGCATTCTCTTTCTCTCTCTTTCTCTTTCTCTCTCTCTCAAATAATAGTGACTCCTTCCACCGTTTCTGTACTTACTCCTTACTATCGCACCTTATCTCTTTCTCTTCCCTTTTTTCTTGTTTGGTCTTTCTCACTTTTGGACCTTTCAACAACGACAATGATAGCTATGATTCCCACAGCCGTTGCCTTCTTCTCTTTCTTCTACCTCAATCTATTTTTCATGGAGTTGTTGCAAAAGAGATTTGCAATTCGTTCTCAGATGAGGCAAAGGAAATTTGTGATTTATATGAGAAAGAGGATGGACTCGTTGGTAGTGATTAGGGAGAAATGAAATAGTATGATGGTGGAAGTAAAGAGAAGGAGGTGGCAATGGCAACGGTGATAGTGGTAGTTGGAGACGAGTGGTGGTGAGAAAGAATTTGAGTGATGGTGGGGTTTGGAATTGGTGTGGTAGTATTGTGGAGTAAAATTTGAATTTAAGGTTAGGTTAGATTAGAAGGTAGTTTAGGTATTTTAAATAATTTTTTAAGGTTCGGTAGTTTTGTCAGCAAAATTCCATCTTTCATGCACTACAAGAAAAATATTGAATATCATTAGATTTAGTGTCGGACGTTAGCAGCAGATTTATTGGCGGATTTGGTAATAAATTCGTTGGATAAAAAGATTATCGTCAGATTCGGTTTTCCAACGATAAATTCACCGGTAATAATTGGAAGGAAAAAAAAATGACGCAATCATTACCGTCGGATTATCCGAATTAGTGCAATGCTGCATTTTGGTCATTTGCAAAGCATTACTGCGGATTATCCGCTGGTAAATCCGATGTTAATCTTGCCCTAAATTCAAACCGCGAATCTTCTCCCCCCTTATTTTCGAACTACTCCCTCTCTCTCTCTCTCTCCCTTTCTCTCTCCCACAAACAACCTCCGGCAGCCCCTCTACCAGCGTTGGCCACCACCAACAATGTTCAAAGACTATTTTTCGTTGCCCTGCCACTATCGCCGCCACCATTGTTGCACTGCTGTCGCCGCTGCTCTCTGTGTTGTCGGAGTGCCTCCTACCTCCCTTCAGGTATATTGTCCTCCTCCTCCTTCTTCTTATTATTTTTTAATTTATTTTTAAAAAATCCTAATAAAGCAACGCTGTTGGTTGGTCACCGCCGCCACCACTTTGTTGTCTGTGATGCCACTACTTCGCCAGAGCTGCTTCCTTCCTCTCTCCAGGTATGTTGTCCCCCTCTTTTTTTCTATTATTTTTTTTATATTTAATTCATGTATTAGTTTAGATTCAGAATTTTTTAAATTCTATTTTGGTTTGAGAATTTTAATCCTCTTTGTTATCGTATTATTAATATGCCTTTTACTTATTTGCTATGGAGTACATGTATGTGCTGTGATTCCTATGTTAATTGAAACAAACATGAAACTATGTTATCTAAGCTCAATAGATTCAATAATTTTAAATTTTAGGCATAAATGAAACTATTGTTCTATGGAATTTGGGTGTGGTGATTGTAATGAAAACATGTCCTGATCCACCAGAATTTTTGTCCTTAATTATTGTTTTCAAAATATAATTTTGGCATTCATTATTTATATTTTTTAATTTTTATTGTGTTGTAGTTGCTGTACATTAGAATCTGGCTTAGAGATTGTGTAGATTGGATTAGAACGATGAAGCAAGTCATAGGAATGGTGGTTTTTAATAAGATGCAGAAGTCAGTGGTGGTGGCAGTAGACAGGCTATTCACCACAAAGTATACAACTGTTACATCAAACGAACTTCTAAATTTATGACACACGACGAGCACAATCAATATAACATCAGTGATCGAGTTAGTAACAATTTTTAACTTATCCATCTAATTTAATTTGCAGTCCTTCTTTATTTCTTAAAATATTGAATTTAGTTATTAGTATTGCCTTTGTAGCTTGATAGTTTAGTATTTTTACTTTAGACATGATTTATGATAGAATATTATGATGGCATTTGATCTATATAGCTTATTTCTCTTAGTGGAATAAGGTTTGGTACATAGTTGTATTATTCTTATTACGTGATGGTTAAATGTTAATATACCCTCTAGATTTTTCAAAAAAACTTAATGAGCGATTTTTTTTGCTGTTGTTCTTTCAGGTTTGACTGGATCCTTTTAGGCCTTTGAGTAAGCGCAAACATTGAATTGTTGATGAAATTCTCAAAAAAACACGCATATATACTCCTCCCACTGCACCAGTATCTGAGAATGTGCCCTCAGCACTAAAGCACTTGTTCCCTAAATTGGTGTAAGGTATTGAAAGAATCTTAGTTGTTAAATTTATAGCAATTTTGCTGTTGATATAAATGAAACTGAAAATAAAATACAGTAGAGTCAGCTAGTTGTTTGATACTTTATTTAAATATAGTAAAAATGGTTTATATGCATACTTTTTTATAGCTTGAATTTGATTATGTTGTTTTGTTACTATTAATAAAAAAGCTTGAAATGTAACTTTTGCTTCTATTATCCTGTTAGAAGAAATCCAAAATCTCCTTTATTCTCCATTTTGAGATTTTGATATCATCTCTAATTTTTTTATGGCAGAAAAAATTTATTGTGTTACGTTCTAAGGTTGATTAGCTTGTAATTTAATAGTTTAAAAACGAATCTTCTCCAATTTCATTTTCACATAAGTATTGCTAGAATTTAGATTGCCAACTTAGTGTAAATGTTTGATCTTTATTACCTTCAAATTTTAAAGTCAACTGTTTAATATGCATGAATTATTTTTTTATTTATAATTATTTTTTGAATTAATTAGTTTATTGTTATTAATCGTCTAATTTATTATAGAGAATATTAAATATTTTATTAATTTATTATTTATTGTTGTCAATTTTTTTAAATTTGTTATTATTTGAGTTAATTAATTTATTTTTTGATTTATTAATTTAAAAATTATTAAATTTAAACATTTAAAAATATATATTAATTTTTATTTTTTTTAATTTTTTTCCTAACGAAACGAAAACAACAGAAAAGTACAAAAATCAAAACGATCTTATTAGGAAGAGTTCATTGTTCATGGATATATTACATAGAAGGCAGAAACACCACAAGCACAGTGCAGTATTCACATACGTACACAATGGACTACATGCACTTGTCCTTATTATTATGTAGACATGTAGTGTCATGCCCAATCATTACACAACACTTGCAATACCACCTTTCTCAACCCTAAAGCTTTTCCCTAAGATTGAACCAAAAGACCAAGATATTATGTTATTAATTTGTGAGTACTGTCCAGTGGCACCAGAGAACCCTACCCTAACTTGTTCAGGAAGAACAGTGGTCAAATCTATGTCATGAGTGAAGTCCACGTTGTAACCATTAGGGTAAGATGCAAAAACTCTAAGAGTCTTGCCATAGGGATTATAGAATATTGTTACCGCCACCAGTTCTCCATTTTGAAAGTCCCATTCAGCGGTAACTTCCGACTTAATAGAGTTCACATCAATTCCGATGTGTTTGTAATCGGGATCCCCGAGATTGAGATTAGGGTACGTATCAAATTCAACAGCAACAACTTTGTCAGATGTGGATTTAAAACCAACGAGCTCTTTGCGCGTGTTGTTGAGTGCATTCGAGGCGCTAAAGAGGCCAAGGTAGCCACCACCGGAGTTAGGAGGGATAGTAGTATCCGGCGAAGCGAGGAAGAAGGTAAGGCCGTCACCCGGGGTATCAGAAGGTGAAGAAATGAGGAAGATAAAGGAGGTGAATATGGATGCTACTGCTCCGGTGGATTTATCGTAGAGCGGAATGGGATCGGAGTACAAGGCTCGGCCGACGCTACCTCCTTGTGGGACGCCACTGCTGTCAACCCTAGTGAGTTGCAAGGCTCCGTTGCTTGAAACGGAAGCGTCGCCTTGGATGATGAGGAGATTCTCGTTACTTTGATCGAACCTGTCGAAGAGGAAAGTGGTGACATCCGCTGAGTTCGCACTGTGGAGTAGGATGAGGAAGATGGCCATGGAGGCAAGAAGGGGAAGGGATAAGGGTATTTTGGAGTTAGACGCCATGGCTGGTAAGTATAAAGTGGAAATGAGTATAACACCGCAGAATAAGTTATGTTTAGTGTGGGTTGCAAGTTTAGTGCTAATTTATTGGGTATATATAGAGTGGGTGACAGTAGGTTCAAGGCGCATGATGCATGCAAAACGTTACTTCTGTAAATATAAACAAAATGTTAGGTGGATATTAAAAATTAATTATTAAATTAATTAATTATATATGTAATTTAATTTTTTTTAATATATATTTTATATTT
>NC_029780.3:118432027-118450077 GCF_000817695.3 Arachis duranensis | reverse complement strand
AAGTGTGGATTTTTAATTTAAATAAATTAAGTAAATATATTAATTATTAAAATAAATAATTTTAAAAAATGTTATCGAAATTTGTCTCAAGTCTTCTCTTATTTTCGGTGTAAATGAGATAATTTTGTACGTATTTTTGTCTATATTGTAAACGAGACAAGATACGTGCGTGTGATATGTGATACGTCTAAAATTATCTCGGTTTTAGTATAAATGAGATAAGATTTTGAGACGAATTTTGATAATAATTTTTAAAATTATTTATTTCAATAATTAATATATTTATTTAATTTATTTAAAAAAATTCCGTTTAAGTGATTGTAGTGTACTTTAAGAATTCTAACGGTCGTTAATAAATTTATTGGTATTTATTATTTTAAAAAATGATAAATTAAAGTTAATTATTAAAATAATATAACGTGATTCAACAATAGTTTAATCTATAATATTCAAAATACATAAAATTATTATTATAATATACATCAACAAAATTTATTATTAATATAAGTGATGATAGATTGGTACTTTTTTGTTGCATGCATGGTGTCCGATTCCGATCACATCATATGGGTAGGATTTCTTCTTAGCAAAAATTATTAGGGTTAGACTACGGTGCTGAAGCAAATTTTTTTCAGCACCTGCTGAAAGGAAGTTATCTCGACACGTGTTATAGTTGTTGGTGCAGTAATAGACATAGACTGGAAAATAGCAGTGGTGACAGGAATTTGAATGGATTAATTATGGTATGGAATCTCGTAATATGAAAGCATTAAGAAGTTATTATTTGTTAATGTGACACATGTTTTTGTTGGTTTTTGTTGTTATTGGGTATGGGCTGTTTGGTTTTTGATGGAATTAGGTTGGAAATACAAAGTTTGGTCAGAAAATAATTATGGGCCACATAATATGATAAGAATAAAAATAGAAACAAAACAAAAATCGAAGAATAATTGTAATAATAAATTAATAATAAATTCAAAATAAAATAGTTAGGGTAGTATGTAAGAACAAGCTATTTATCTCTTTTGGTCAATTGGGCCTTCGATTTTGTGTGTGTAAAAGCTATTGAGTTTATTTTTTAGTGTGTCAGAAAAATGTTTAATAATAAAATAAAGGTATTAAAAAAATAAAAAATTTTAGAAGTTATAATTTATATATATTTTTATTTTTTACTTAAAAATAATATTTTTAACATAATAAATAAATAAATAATATTTTTATTTTATTGTATTTAAATATAATTGTTAGATAAAAAAATATTTTTATATAAAATATTTAAATATAATTTTTTTAAAAAAATTATTTGATAAAAAAGATCATTTCATAAAAATTTACTTAAACAAGCTCAAAAACTATTGAGTTTTTTTACTTTTTGTTATATATTCTACGTTTTTTTAATTAATTTTAGTATAGAAGTAATTTTTCATATAATTGAGATATAATTAGCTTATTTTAAAATTAATTTTAAACTGGAGTATATACTATATAATAAAAAAAACGCGATTGTGTTTAGGGATTTAGTTTTACTCAACACATCTTTACTTTAATAAATATGATACTCGTGTGATTTTTTTTGTTAACGGAAAAATAACAAAAGAACAAATAAAAAAAGAAAATAAATAATAAACAACTGCTTAAGAATAGGACAATCCTATTAAATGTTATTCCTGAATTCTTTTCAGGATAATGAAAGATTTATTTGATGAATATGAGTTATTATCGTCATTTTTGTCATGATATTCATCACTATGTTTATATTTTTTAAAATCAACTGAAGATCAA
The DNA here is from genome assembly GCF_000817695.3 of Arachis duranensis. Classification (NCBI taxonomy): domain Eukaryota; kingdom Viridiplantae; phylum Streptophyta; class Magnoliopsida; order Fabales; family Fabaceae; genus Arachis; species Arachis duranensis. The sequence continues at coordinate 118,448,295 of NC_029780.3, read as the reverse complement.
TACATCAATTTTAAAATATAATATTCTGAATTTTCAGCTCTAAAAGATCAATAAAATTAGAATTATCCTAAAAATTATTGATAAGAGTAAAAGTATTCACACAATCTGTTATACAAATAATATTTTTTATCGGTTTATCTCAAGTCTCAAACTAGTAGATATATCTTTTAAATAACAAACAACTCTTCTTAAAGAATATTATAACTCTCAATCGTTTCCAAATAATCTTGTTGCCAATTTCTATTCCAATCTCTGATAATATAAACAAAACCAACACGATTATCAGTATCAGGATAACTTGCATCATAGTTAATCTTAAAAATATCCACCGAGAAAAAAATCTATGAGCCACTAATGATAGAGAGTAAAAACTCATTACAACTCAAAAACATTCAAAATTCTTTTTAAGGACAAAGCCATACTAATCACTTTATTTAAGGACCAAGATTCATGCAGATAAAAGATCTTATTATTCCTGAAATGGCAAATCTACCATAGACCAGAAAAGAATATTAAAGGATTTTCTTTACTATGAAGCAAGGACTAATTCATCAAATCCAAAGATTGATCAGAAATCTTTAAAATTTGCCAAATTCGTTTGACTTTCAAACAATTTTAAATACAATAAACAATCAATTTCTGGTCAGAACAGTTGTCTATCGGTAAAATACCCCTCCAAAAATAAAAAGCAATCATGGATAGAATTTTCCTAAGACAAAGTCAGTTCAAGAATTTATATTTTTTTGGAATAAGTTGACAACAAAGCCAAAACCAATTCTCCTTGTCATCCTAACTAAACTTTTTCTTGAGCCACAAGTAACCACTACGAAAATTATAAATCTTTGACATCGTATCAAACTAAAACCATCATATCACTAAACCTGCTTGCATATCCAAATTATAAAAAAGAATGTTACTTAAAACAAAAAGTTGGTTTTGTGCACTAAAACAAAAGAAAATCACAGACATTTATAGAAATTATTTTTAATATAAAAATAAAAATAGTATTTTAATTAAATATTGATATTTAAAATGTATTACAGTATTGTAAATATGTAAAAAATATGTTCAACACGTATTTTGTGTGTTAATCAAAATATTGACACGTGTATAATACGCATTTTACGTGTTACTAGAATGATAACATATATCTAATATGCATTCTGTATATTGACATTCTATCTTTAAAATTCACCCACATACTTATAATTACACCAAATAATTCTATTTTCAAAAAAAAATACAAATAATTTTTTCGTAAAAAAAAAAATTAGCCAAACATTTACATCAACCTTTTCCTTTGTTGTTTGTCTCCATTGACCATTCATTTACTTGTTTCTTACTTGCTTTAATTAGACACCTCATCATGCCACTAATATAACTTCTTTCTAGGAAAAAGTACAATCACGATTGAGTACAGCTGGAACGTGATCAACGTGTTAGATTTTTCAAAAAAAAATTAAAATTATTCTCATTTTCTTTTTCAATTATGCTTAATTATTAAGATAATTAATTTTATTGAAACTGTAATATTTTTGTACCTAAACAGCATGAGCCGAAACGTTGCCGTTTGAATTTTTATAAAATAAATAACAAAAATACCCAACACTCCAATCACCCCCCAACCTTAACTTTACCCTAAATCTGTAGCGAACGAATGGAAAAGTCTTGCAACCATTTACACCTATTCTTTAATAACATCTTCATAATCAAATCCTTCCTAGTCCGCCTCCGCACGACAAACAAGATGATTATCGAAATTCGTAGAATTTCAAGGTTTAATTTATTTTATGTTTTTTTTATTGTATTTTATTTCTATTATTTTTTATTATTTTTGTAACCTTCATATTTAATAAAATCATTAATCGATTTCTGGTATTTACAAATTGTACATTAATATTATCAAAAATAACTTATGGGAGACATAAAAAAATAATAATTAAACTTAATTATAAAAATAATTTATACCAAACGGAGATTATACTTACAATTAAAAATATTTCACCCCCACCATTTTTAACAATATCACTGCACAATACTGACTATAAATTCGTTTAATTTAATTAATGCAAACTTTATCCAATTATATATTAATGAAACCAATTAACGTAATAAATTAAATATATTTTTATTTTTTTGTTAGATACTTTATAATTATTCTTAGTTGGATTAATGAACACTTACTTACATTTTAATTGAAACAATTCTTTTTTAAGTTAAGGTCATACATTTTTAATTATTTAAAATTTGAAATCTTGTCAATTTTTAAATTTCGACCTTAAACAATAAACTCTCTCTCTTACCTTCAAACTTCAATTCTAAAGTATAAATTCTAAACTCTCTCGACACTAATTTCTTTGAATCTTGAATCCTAAATCCTAAACATGCAATCACATTCATTAAACTCTTAACTTTAAATCTAAAATCCTTAACTTCTTAAATTAAAACCTAAATCCTAACACCATAAATACTAGATCATAATCTAATAAACTCTAAACTCCATAAATACCGTAATTTATAAATTCTACATCCTAAATTCTAATTTTCAAATCCTAAATTATATACAATAATCCTAATCCTAAACTTAAAATCCTAAGCTACAAAGTCTAAACTATATAAATTAATCCTAAATAAAAATTCTTAATTAATATCATTAAACTCTACACCAAAATAATAAGAAAATATATTATGTTTTAAATAAAAAACTAAAGATAATTACATATAAAATTACCTTTGAACCTTTTAACTTATCAAAATTGTAGTTATTGGATGTGAAACAACATTTTAAATTTTATTTATAATTTTTCTTACTAAATTAACAATTACTACCATAATATATATATATACTTCTTTCAATAATTAACAATCATGTTCACCTAAAACCTTTTTATTTTCTCCAACTAACAAAATTTTTAACTCTCGAACACTCACAGTGAAATAAACGAACAAAAAGCCCACTACACAATATTACAAAAATTGTATACTAGTTATGCACAAAAAAGTCTAATACCATAATCATCATTATTAGGTATGAAAAATCTCTCACTTAATTAATCTCTTTCTGCCATATTAATTGCGCATCATCTGCTTCCGAACAGTCAATATCTTTATATGGGAAACAATGCCACACGCGTCAGTCAGATGGCTCCTCCACATCGCTTCAGCAGCTGAAGAAGAATAACTTCTTCATCACCGTAGCATTGGCCTTTTTTTAAAGGTTAAAAGTTTTACCATAACTGATTTCAAAACACTTATTATTGGTACAATTTCGTGATGCCTGCAGTATATTTTTTTATAGTAAACGTTATTATTTAATATTAGTGCTTTTGTTAACAACAATTAATTACTATACTAATTATAATTAAATTCGTACATATTCTTTTTTTTTTCTTTTTCTCTTCCTCTTCTTTTTTCTTCTTTTAAATTTACACACACAAATTCTTCTTCTATCCTTCTCCTCCTTCTCCTTCTCTAATGTTGCGTCTTCTTCTTTTTCTTTTTCTTTTTCATTATTATTATCACCTATAACACCAATATTTTGCTAACATCTTTATTAGTTCTTATTTTCTCTGGTGTCATCATTAAATAATTTTGGGTTCATTTTTTAGTTTATTTCGATTCATTTATGTGTTAATTGAGGTTCATTTGATGCTGCTAATAAGTATTGACCAAATTTTTTATTCTTTAAGTAATTTTTTAACTTTTTGTTCAAATCTTAATCGATTTCAATTCATTTGTGAATTGAGTTAGGTTCACTTGATACTACTTTTAAATATTCACCAAATCCGTTATTCCTTAAAAAATTCAGTTCATCTTTTAGTTTAATTGAGTTCATTTGCATGTAGAAATGAATTAAAATATGCTTTTCTTGCCGATTGAATGTTTATCACTTTATGTACAAATCTGAACCAAATTTGGTTCATTTATTAATTGAGTTAGGTTTACTTGATACAACTTTTAAATATTCACCAAATCTATTATTCCTTAAGAAATTCGGTTCATTTCTTAGTTTAATTGAGTTTATTTGCATGCATAAATGAATTGAAATGTGTTTTTCTTTCTAATTGAGTGTTTATCACATTTTGTTCAAATTTGAACCAAATTCGGTTCATTTGTGAATTGAGTTAGGTTCACTACTTGATACTACTATTAAGTATTCACCAAATTTAAACCAAATTCGGTTCATTTCTGAATCCAAATGAAACTCATCAATTAAAAGGAGGAAAAAAAACGCGGCAACAACAGCAATAATAAAAGAATGATAATTGAGAGAAAATACGCAAAGAAGAAGAAGAAATGCAAAAAAGAAAAAGGAGAAAAGTGAAGAAGAAGGAGGAAGAACGCAAAGACAACCCATAGCTTCCAAGTTTAGAGTGAAAAAGTGTAGAGGGTACTGCTGTGTGCCGGAATTTGAAGGGTCATGCTGTGTACGTGGATCGGCACCTGTATCATTATCGCTGTCCCTAATTATATTAACAGGCTCCTGGTCTGAGTCATCATCCCGGATTGCATTCTCAACTCGATAAGGTTCTCCCAACCCTACAACATCAGGAATAATGCCAGGATCATTATCCACCTCATATGTTTGCTGTCGGACCCCACGGTTCTCGAATGGTGCAGAACCAACTGCCTCCGTATGGTCTAAATCAGCCACAAAGGAAGGAGATGCAACGTACGAAACAGTTGGTGTATCCATAGCCATGTTGGTGCAGCCGTAGCCATCGAACTAGAAGCACCACTCACGGCAGTCGAGTGAGGAATCGGAGCTGATACCCCAAAACTATCGACACTGGTCTCTAACTTCGGATACAGTTCGTGTATTGTGACCTCTAGAAAATTTCTCCAACAATGAAACAAAACCCGAATATCTTCATCGAACGCTATCACAAACGTATCATACTTCACATTGGTTGACACAACTGCGATAAGAATCTTATAAAATAACTTTTTCACCCATTTGCTCCTGAATACCCTAAATTTCTGCAATATGTTGTTCTTTAGATCTGACAAAGTATTCGATGAACTGATAAATACACTCAAGAGTTCTCTATCAGTAAATTTTACATCGTATTTCTTGTTTCTATGAATTTTTTTAGAACAATGCACTAGCACTTGAAAACTCTCATCCTCACTTGTCATTGTAAAAATGATCCTCTTCAACACAATTAATTCCACCATATATATATAATTTTTTTACTTCTCATAAATTGTAGAAGGAGTAGAGAGAATCATGTATGCATCGCTTCTATTTATAAACGGTGAAAGAGGTATCACGATTTATGTGATTCTACTAAAACGTAGAAAGAATTTCACGAATTATATAAAATAGTAATAAGATAAACAAATAACAAATTTTCAATTGTTGTATTTGAGTTAATTTTTCTTGCATTTATTTTAAGAATTTTATTGATATGTGTTCTGCTGATATATTTCAAGTGTACTATAAAGTTATCATATTAAAATTACTAAAAATGCAGTGAATATATAAATTATAATTATATACCTAAAATGTGTTTTTAAAATATAAATTAATTAAAATTTTTAATTATTTTTGTTCGATATCATTAGGATTTATAAAATCAGGGTCACCAATAATCATCTCTTGTAAGATGTATGTGCCTCCCACGTGGCAACACGTTGCACAAGAAGACGATGGCCGTTGGATCAAATATCCTAACCCGGCAACTAATTATACAAGGTCTTTGGTTGTTGCACACACATATCCATTTTCTGTGGAGAGATTCTAATTTTATAATGTCAGCGATGAAAACGGAGGTAATACCTTTTTAAAATATGGGAAGACGGGAGGTGTCATCTGATGTCATGTGATATAGTTTTGAATTTTGCATTTGAAAATGCATGTTTATAAGCACGTGATGAATACTAATAATCATCTTAACCTTTTTTTAATACAATTATAAGATAGGAAGCGTTTCAGGTGTGACATTGTACTTTATTGGAGTTTTAGATTTCCACTCTTTTTTATCATTCAGATTTAATATAAAATATATGAAGGGTTTAGATTAAGAAAACAAGTTTGATATGGACATAACTCAAGAGAGTGCACGGAAGAAATGCAACTGATTTATTCGTTGTGCGGTATTTACATTATGAAAATGTCAATTTTGTCCAAGTAAACACAAAATAACCGATTTATTTGGGCGCTCTCTCTGTGCCTCATTTCTCTCCTTTGATGGGATGTAGTGTCCTCCGATCCCTCAGAATTTTATTGTCTATTTATTTTAAGGGATATTATTATTATTATTATTATTATTATTATTATTATTATTATATGAGATAATACTATTTGTAATTTAATTTTGTTTCTCTTGTATATATATAGGACGAACTTATTTATCCATTTTTTCAATTATATTGAAAACATATTATTTTATTAAATGCATATTATTTTTTAAAATTTAAATATTAATTATTTTAAATATTAAATCTATTTTTATTTAAATTATTTAAAAAGAGATAAAATTAAAAAAGAATGAAAAAAAGATAAAAAAAATTATTTTCAATCATAAAAGATTTATTTAACACTCATGACCATTTTCTTTCTTTTATTTCTGTTTGCTTTTTCATATTTAAAATAATTTCGAGAGAGAAAAATTTTAATAATAGATCATAAAAATATTTTAAATGTGATATATTATGCTATATTTAAGTGCTATAATATAAGAAAGAAATTAAATCACATCACATATAGTGTAAGTATGATTTCTTTTAGTTTATTTATAATTATTAAAGAGAAATAATATTAATATTAAAGATTAATATTAGCTAAAATAAGAAAATTAATAAAAAAATTTGAAAGTCTAATAATTCTTGAATAAAGATAGTGAAATTCACATATGGTAAAAATTATATAATTAACGGTGATTCTTTTTACTTTTATTACTTTACAATTCTCTTCATTTTAAAAGATATTTTTCTAGCAATTAATATATTGAATAACTTAAAAGAATAAGTGTTTGGTTAGATTAACTTTTAAAAAAATATTTTTTTGAATTATAAAACACTTTTATTAAATTTTAAACATATTTAAATACATCTTTTAAAAAACTATTTTTATTAAAAATTAATTATATTTTTTTAAAAACCAATAATACTTTACTTTTATAATAAAAATTAGAAGAATTTAAATTAAATAATTTTATTTGAACAGTAGGATAGTGAATTGTCAGGTTTTCAATATTAGGTTTTAAGTCTTTATAAATTTAAGAGTAAATCGTTTATCTAAAATGAATATCATTTAATATTATCCGTTTGTTCTTAATTGATTTTTGTTACTAATATGTCTTATACAAATCGTTTTGAATTAGAACAATTTAGTAGTAATTATTAGTAAATTGTCCTAGACCATAATAAAAGATAGAAGTGTAGATAAATCATTTTAACTAAGTACGATTTAATAGATAATGCAATTGTATATAATTCAGTTGAAATCGATTTATTAGGAGAGGAAAATTTATATAAATCGATTTTAGCCACTCCAATTTGCTAAGAGAGAAAAATATATGGACATTAATAATAATAAATAGTTCAAAATTTTGAGAATTAACTAAAATCAAAGCTACTCATGCATTATCTCTTTATTCTTTCTCTAAAATGTTATAAAAATTAGGAAGTTAAATAAATTTATATTAATATTTTAAAATTATAAACAAATATCGTATTTACTATGTTTTATTGGTAGTCAAATATATAAGTTTTCAATAAAATAACTTTAATAAGTATTTTTTCTGAACAATAATATTTACTTATTAATAAAATTAAATGATATGATTGTATTAAAATTCATAGTTCATAATTTATAAAACTAATCTCGATAAAATATATTTAAATAAAAGGATTAATTATATTTTTTATAAGTATAGTTCTTTTTTCATGTTTCTATAAGTGTAATTTTTATTTGACTATTTATCTATTATTATATAGAAAAAAGACTATTATTACACCTCAATTAATAAAATTTTACTTAATCATCTTAAATGATATTTTTTTCAATTTTATAGCTAAATTAATAATTTAATAAGTAAAAATTTAATATTACCCAAATTTATTATCACTAATACTATAAAATTAAATTAATGTTATTTTTTAATAATGTAATAATAGTCATGTGCATCTATATAAGACATGGCATTATTACATGATAATAAAAAAATAATTAACAGATGAATTATAAAGCACAATATATATATTCTGAATTTTCATCTAACATTATTTTATTGTCTTTATACAATTTAAACTAATAGTGAGTAAACTAAAATTATAAGAAATTTTTATGTCAATTTCATAAATTTTATACAAATTTAATTATTTTACTTGATAATTATATATTTCTGAAAAAAAAATTTATTCTAATATTTAAATAAAATAAAAATTATTTTTAAATAAAAGAAAGAATTAGGTTGACATTGATTTTTAATTAAATTTAGAAATTATTATTATTAAAAAAAATTTATTTGATTCAAATTTTTATGTGTAAAGAAATTTTATTTAATTTTTTATTTGATTTTTTAAACCATTTCTTGGCTTAATCAATTTTAAATTCTTCTATTCATCATGTCCGTCCCAAGTCCCAACTCCCAACATAGCCGCTAGGTCACAGCTGTGCATTCTCCATTTTTTTTAGCTGTCCATTACAATTTTTTTTTTTGTTATTTCAGGGCTACAAGTGTCATTGCGAACTTCACTACATGACAAATTCAAACCTTGCTACTGGATCGTACATGGCATACCAGACTTCAGTAAAGTATATTGGAGCACTTGAAACGTTTCCTATAAGATATACTTATATAACTTTCAATCATACGAGAATATTATAACTTTCAATCATACGAGAATATTATAACTTTATATCTCAATGATTTTGTCGATCTACTTATATAACTTTCAATCATACGAGAATATTATATGTCTTTTATAGTCTATCCGTTGGGTGCTTTGAACAAATATTTCAAAACAGATGAAGTAAATGTTAAATAAAATTATTTCGCTAAACAAAGATAAACAATTATTAATTTATATTTCTTAAATAATATAAAATGATTAAAATCATGAATATTGTTTATCAGAGGTAGTATATCTTCTTTCCTTTTAATGTCCTCTTATTTTGTTTACGTCTTTCTCATCGATATTATATTTAGAAATAGTAATTATTAGAAATTAAGAGAAGAAATTAGATAAAAGAGTATATATTTATTATATACAAGGTAAAGTTTATTAATCGGTGTTAAATAAATTAAAAAATGAAAAAAATTAACTATCAAATTTAAATTAAAATATTTTTAATTTAACTAATATTTATAAATTATTCTAACATTCTTCCGTAAATTCAAGTAGAAGCTATAGTAAATATATTGTTTAAACACTAAAATGGTCGAGAGTCGATTTGTTCCTCTATGAACAATTGTTAGGGATCAATTTGTCTCTCTTTAAACCTCTAACTAACAAATTTTTGGAAGTCGTTACCATTTTCTAGACGATAACTTTGACCCCGTGAATTTGTTTTTCGTGCATTCTTTTCTATTAGATAGCATAATATGGGCAACAACATGGTCCTAAGACAAAAAAATGTAAAGTATCGTTTTTGTCTCCAACGTATGGAGTAAGTTTTATTTGTGTTCTTAACGTTTAAATCGTCTTATTTGTATCCCTAATATTTGTAAGAGTGATTCAATGTTATCCTGCTGTTAATTACATATCATGAGTTTTAGTTGGAGTTCTAAAAATATCTTCTTAAAGTTAGAATATTAATGTCTGGATTAGAACCAATGATCCACTCTAGATAATAACTCATTAAAAGTTGAAACTAATCCCTGCAACATTTACATAATTCACCTTTTTAAGGACATAATTGAATCTGAACACAAATTTTGGGTATAATATTAAAATCAAACACATCCAAATGAGACCTAATTAAGAATGAATACATTAAAGTGAGAATAATTGAAAAATATAATCTGATCTATTAGTATAATTGACGGCAGGATAATATTGAATCACTTTTATAAACGTTCGGGATACAAATAGAACGATTTAAATGTTAGGAATACAAATAGAACTTACCCCAAACATTAAAGATAAAAACGATACTTTATTCTCAAAAAAATAAATCAGAACACTTATCTCTAAACCAAAATATTTTATCGCTAGAGATTTTAAATAAGTAAAATAAATAGCTGAAATAACAAAACATATGTCCTTATCTCCTATAGCTAATATCCGATTTAGATTCTCTCAACTTTAAATTTTATTTTAGAGGATTAAGTATGATCTATTGTCATTTATTTTATAGATGGGATAAAAAAAATATAAAAAAAAATATTTAATAATAAAAAATCTCACTTTATCTTTTAAAATAAAAATTTAAAATTTAAAAGATCCAAATTTTTAATATCCACACTAACAAAGTTTAAGTTATCCAATATCAATTAAATCACCAATATAAAATATATATAAAAATATAAATATACATTAAATTATACGTATATTTATACATAAAATATAATATATTAATAACTGATTTTAACGTAGAAATAATATTTTTAATAACTTAATATACACCTACAATAGATTGATTCTTAAATAACTATTATTACAGGAGCTAGTTATTGCCTCTTTCTTCCTTTTCCCCTATAAATACTCGAACAAAATCCCAATGCAAATCATCAAAACCATCCAGAGCAATCTTTTCGGTATATTATTCAAGTATATACTAAAACCCTCGCTCAAATCCTCTCCCTCCCACCATGAAACCATTTTGTGTTTTACTTACTTTCTTGCTCTTGCTAGCAGCAAGTAGTAAGAAGGTGAACTCAGCCAAAACCGAAACAGTGTCCTTCAACTACAACTCTTTCAATCAAGGTAACCCCGCAATAAATCTCCAAGGTGACGTCACTGTTCTTTCAGATGGCAATCTCCTACTCACCAACCTCAACAAGTCCCATAGCGTCGGCCGTGTTCTGTATGCCACGCCGGTGCGCATTTGGAGCAGTGCCACCGGCAATGTTGCAAGCTTTGTTACCTCCTTCTCTTTCGAGATGAAGGATTATAACGATTATGATCCTGCCGACGGTATCATCTTTTTTATTGCACCGGAAGATACCCAGATTCCTGCCGGCAGTATTGGTGGTGGAACCTTAGGTGTCTCTGACACCCAAGGTGCGGGTCACTTTGTTGGCGTAGAGTTTGATACCTATTCCAACAGTGAGTACAACGATCCACCCACTCATCACGTTGGAATTGATGTAAACAGTGTGAAATCGTTGAAGACCGTACCATGGAATAGTGTGAGTGGAGCCGTGGTGAAAGTGACTGTGATCTACGACTCTTCATCAAAGTCATTGAGTGTTGTTGTGACCAACGAGAATGGCGATATTACCACCATTGCTCAAGTTGTTGATTTGAAGGCGAAGCTTCCGGAGAGGGTCAAGTTCGGTTTTTCTGCCGCCGGCTCCGGTCGCGGTCGTCAGATTCATCTCATCCGTTCATGGTCGTTTACTTCGACCTTGATAACAACAACTACAACAAGCATCAACAACAACGAAAAGAAAATAATGAGTATCTTAACTGCATGATTTGGTCTCTACGCTACCTAGTACTTTAAATAAATAAAGACCAGACCATATGTATATATATATATGTGTGTATGTGTGTGTGTGTGTGTATCAGTATTAAGAATAAACTTTCTCTGTGTCAAATTAATGTTGTATGGTTCAATATTTCCACTAATTAACTCTTCTATGTAGTCGGACGGGTGATGATCATTTAAGTAAAATGGAAATGTTCAGTAATCAACAAAAATTAGTTAAAAACAGTGATGACTTATTTTATTTAATTTTTATGAATTATTATAATATTAGTCAATAATTAATGAAAGTTAAATAAGGTTAGATTTGAATTTTTTTTGTCTTTTTAGTATTATTAAAGACTGAAAAATAGTTAAATTTTATCTTTTTTTTTAATATTTTATCAAATATTTTAGTCTTTAATAAATTTTAATTAACAAATTAATTTTAATTTTTAGTTCATAAACAAATTATTCATCGAATTATATTGTTTGTCTACGTAGATTAATTAATATAATAATTTCATTCTTAAAAATTTTTATTTTTTATTTTAAAAAATAAAAACTGATTTGCCTAGAATTTTTTGAAAAATTTGACATATAACGCATTTAATTTCTCAAATAAAAAAGTTGAAAATTAATTTAATAATAAAAATTTTTATTAAAAACTAAAGCATTTAATTTTTTTAATTGAATTAGAAGATATTATTTGAAAATAAAATACTAAATTAGGTTGGGAAACAAAAGATATTCTAGAGAGATTGAAACAGGCTATTGAGACTAAGATAAGTCCATACAATGCATATCTTGATGTTCAAGACACGAGCAAACCAGGGAGATTGAATCAGAGAGCAAGAGATTGTGAAAGTTGATTTCTTCATTATGTTACTCTTTTCACTTATAATGTCAAGGATATATTACTCTCGCCCTTTAAAGCCTATTTGACGAACGAGTTGCTAGCTTCTTTTTTCTTTTTTTCTTTTTTTTTTGGGTGGGGAGGGCGGGGGAATAATTAATCCGCACTTTGGTGAGGTTGTCATGCTAAAAACTACAAGTAAAAATTGATTTAAAATTCACATTCATAATTGCATTCGAATTTGATAGAAATTCTTTTTATTGCTTGTGTCATTGTAATGTTAGATATTATGAATATAATGTCAGAAATTTGGAACAACAAATAAAAGACGCTCTGGAACTCATGAAGACAAATGAATGGAGAATAATATTTATGAGGAGATTTTTAGTATTATTCGAGAACACATTTTATATAATTTTTTTAAAGATAGTATGGGATGGATGTGTTATTCGTCAAGAAAAATAGATGTGTAGATATAATATGTATATAGATTATGCTAGGTAGTAGGTATATACAAAAAATTATTGAAATAGTGACCGATTTGTTAACAAGGCTACAAAATCCTCACTAAAGAATATCAATCCCTAAATCGGTCACTAATTTGCAATCAGTATTTTAGTGTTTAATTTGTGACTAATATTTTGGTCGCTAAATCAGTTGCTAATTTATGACCAACGTTTCAATCTGTAATTCGATCACTAAATGTGGACCTGCATTTTAGCAACTAATATTTTAGTCGTTAAATCGGTTGCTAATTAGCAACCAAACATTTTAATAACCAATTTTCATGACTGATCCTAATTTTTTTATTATCAAATTTTTACTAAATTTTTACATTTAGACTATTAAATATTAAAAAACCATCAGCAAAAAACCTACATCTTAATACATAAAAATAAACAACACTTAAACAATAACTAAAATAACATAACACACTTAAATAATAACCAAAACAACTCATTAATTCAATATCATAGACAACAACAATAATAAATAAATAACACTCTCAAATTTACATTATTTAAAGTCTATTAACTAACTAACATCACTGTGCTCGCTCCAGTAGGAATAAGAATCAGAAATTTCTGTCCTTAATTTACAACTTGACATAAAGCCATGCAAAATCTACTAGTGGTATTTCAAAATGGAATTGGCAAAAGAAAAAAAACAAATATATCATCTTGATGACGAGACTCTCACAAATTCAATAGCTACCATATCACAGGTCTTAATCATCCAGTTCCTTTTGCATCCAAAGCTTTGTAACAAGCTATAAGTAATTCATTCATTTGTCCAATCTGATCCAAGAGTTGGAAAATCCTCTGCAATGAAAGAACAAGTTAGCTAAGTTTACAAACACCACAGAAACACAAATGAAATGGAACAAGTACCAATGGTTGTAAAGGGCATCTATGGTTGACAATTGACAAGCTCAATGCATGAGAGTACTACACAGGAAGCTGATGTATGGGACAATAGAATTCATAGTCTGAGACTAATAAAGGGTAAGCTATCTATGCCGCAGATATGGTAAATTCTCATCCGACTATATAACCAAAAAATTTGCAGCTGTAGATTGAAGCACTAGTATCCAAGTTCCATTTCCAAGAACCTAAAAGATGGACTGGATTTTTCTATTCCTATGACTTGACCCAAAACCTTTATCTTTTAAGAGACTGAACCTATAAATTTTTTATAATTATGTAACGGAAGCACCAAAATTTCTCACGACAGGAGAGAGTTTAAATGTAATATAAAGCAATAGTGGTGACGAATACACACATCGAAGTTAGAAAGTTAACCACGAAGATGAACTTCAATAATTCTCTGGAACCCCATATTGGTTCAAGTAGCTTTCCAATAAACGGAAGACTTATTGTGTTAATCACTACCTATAAAATTGTGCAACTAAAGTCAATTGCTGAGTTTTCTTCAAAACAACATATAAAACTCTGGAATTACAATGTTCTATAGAACACAAATTTAAGCCTGAAAAACAGTAAGAACATACCCCATATACAGATTGCTCGACATAACCAGTTGTAATGAGATTTCAGGCGAATGGAATCGTCCTGCAAAATGAATGCAACAGCGAAATAACTTTCCAGAGTTAAAAAATTTAAAATAAATAAACTGGATGTAGGCTATGTATAGCCCTTGTATGGAAACCAAAAGCAAGCTCAGTTATGAAAGAATTTATTGAATACTGCAAAGCAATGGCTTCAGACTTGAGCAAGAACAGGTACAAGCATAGGACTAAAAAATGGTGAAACCTTACTAATCTAAGATTAGGTTTTCTTTCAATCTGAAACTAAGGGAGCTCAAGTCACCTACATCGTCATGGTCATCATCATGATCAAACGAGTTTTACAACTTGAATTCCCAAAATCAAGTATACGATTACAATTGAACTTTATCTAAGCTCGCGAGTTTGATTACCTTGATAATCATGTCTTAAATCAACCAACTATTCCCTAAAATAATAAGATGAATTGGAGGAGCATTAGGAAAGAGAAAAATGGAGGGAATCTGGCGGAAACAAGAGTGAGGTAGGTAAGTGAAGAAGGAAAGAGGTAAACGAGAATGTGAGTGGCAACAAGAACCACTCCAAGGTCCTTACACAACTTCGTGAATCCATCTGACAACGGCTTCGTTTCCTGTCATAACAAGAACAAAATCTGTCACAAAATCTGGAGATCTAGAAAATTTAACGAAGCATATTGCTAAAAGAAATTGGCGATTAAGAGGTTGCCTGCTTGAAGACGATGATTAGAAGATTACCTGCTTGAAGATGATGAAGACGACGCTGAGATATCAGAAGACAAAAGACAGCGCCGATATCTCAACGACGAAGGCAACGACACCAAGACTGCAGAAGAAGATGGCGACGAGACCTCAGGAGATGGCGCCGAGACCGCAAAAGACGACACTAACGCAGAAGACGGCGGTGAAGAAGATGGTAATGGCGCTCAAAGACGACAACGGTATCTAATTGAAAAAGATGAGAATGGTGTGGGTGAGTTAGGGTTAGTTAAAATAATTCAAATAATATCTTTTTTTTTAAATTAGCGACCGCTCTTACGACCGATTAGTTTATAAAATCGGTTATTAACTTAAAAATTAGTAACCGATTTAGTGACAATAACTTTAACTATCAAATTAGCAACCAACCATGTTTCATTCTATTTACCTATCGATCGATTGCAAAATTGGTCGCTAAATTAAAAAATAATACGGTTTTTGCTTTAATGCACGCCAATATTATTTTTGTTTTATAAAATTTGGTTTTAATTTAGGAAGTCACTCGGATAAAGACATTTCAAACGTCTTTTTTTAAAGATATTTTTAGTAATTAAAATTTATACATATAATTGATTAAACTGTGTTATTTTTGTCAAAATTAAATTAGACAAATTGATTTTAACCAAAAAATCGGTGAATTATACCTTAAACCGGTCTAAATTAATATTTTTTTTATAAAAAATTATAACAATATTTCGAATATAAAAAAATGACTAAAATATTTTTATTATTATAATTATTATAATTAAAAATCTTAAATTTTAACCCTATAACAACACAGAAAAAAAAAATAGAATTTAGGGTTCTTAAAAATATATATATATTTTAGTCATTTTTTTTTATTCATAATTAACTAAACATTTAGTCATTTATAATGAATACTTATTTAATCAAAATATTTACTTATTGAAATATTATTAAAATCTTAACTAAATGCACCCTCGATATTAATAATAGAAGACAATGAAAATTCTTTTTGAGATTAAAAAAAAAAACCCAAGAGAGTATACGGATTTGCGCGCATGCTCT
>NC_029780.3:118422201-118431882 GCF_000817695.3 Arachis duranensis | reverse complement strand
CAAGCATTATACATGTATTATAATAATAGTTTTTTTATTATTATAAAATATAATTAATTCTCAAATTATTTAAATAATATATCTATTAAATAGAATTAAATAATCTAAAACAATAAAATAGTATCTAAAATTTATCTAGTTTTTGTTTTATATTTTAAACAATATAAGGTAATTTATTGTCAATTCAATTAAACACCTTTGTTTTTAAAAAAATATCTTTTAAAGGAAGAAAATAAAATCTCAATCCTTATTGAATTTATAATTTTCATAACGTACGAGTGTGTTATTTTGATTTAAATTAAATTTAAACTTTATTTTTTTCTTTTATCAATTTGTTCATTCACTTTAAAAGAGCATAATTTCTCTTTTTGTGTATGCTGCTAAATATAGTCATTAAAAAAATATTCATCATTCATATCATCATAAATTTGACTTTTAATGATAACATTCCTAGCAAAAAAAATCTTTTAACTATAATTGTCAAAATCAAAACTAATTTTAAAAGAAAAAACACTAACTAATAAACAACATCTAATTAAAAAAAATACAAATCCAATTTAAGTTTGATTATTGATATTTAGATTGTATAAGTATTTTATAAAAAATTATCAAATTGATTATTAGGTGCCAAAAACTGAAAAAAATAAAAAGAAAAAATAAAATTAAAGTAATTAAATTACCTTTTCGTTATCTTGAATGATTCCAATCCGCTTCCACACTTGAAGACTCCGTCGACTTCACTGTTGCTACTGCTACCGTGCTAAACATTCGTCGCTCAGTTCCGCAGCGATCCTTCCTTTTCCTCTCCTTTCCTCGGATTCCCAGCTCGTCCCTCTGAAGCTTCACGTGCACAACTCCAGGTTTTTGCATCAACCCCAACTCTCAGGTTTGTTGATTCTAAAATCTAGATTTTTCGTCTTGTTTGTTTTGTTGCCTGAAGAATGATTATCTTCCTGCAAGTTCTATATTGTTAAGACTATAATAGATATGTTTGTTGCTTCGCCTCGTTTCAAATTGGCATTCTTTAGGCTCCATTGAAATCAAGGATATGGAACTCGAGAGAAGGGGTAACAGCAACAACAATAACGCGTTTTGCAATTAGGATTTGGAGAGAATGCCTATTTTTGCGTTTATTTATTTATTTTATTTTTTATTCAGTAACAATTACCAACAAAGCTCTGCCACAGTGGATACTACCCTCCTGGTGTGTAGCAGTCTTACCAAAATATTAGTCAATTTGATGGTAGGATAATATTAATACAAATTAAAAATGTTAGAGATATAAATAGAACGTTTCAAATGTTAGAGATAATTTTAAAATTTATCCTAAATATTAGAGATAAAAATAATATTTTATTCTAAATAAAATACCATATTCATACTGGTATTGTGTATGTTTTAGATTGTATGCGTGGAATTTTCGATTGACTCTCATTCAATTCATCCTTTCACCAAATATGCTTAAATTCAATAAGCAAATCTGAAATATTAATTGAAGACAATTATTATTATTAGTAAAAAATTTAATTTTAATTATTGTTGTGTGTTTTTTTTATTTGTGTTATGTTGATATTTTTTTTTAGAGTTTATCAAATATTGATAATTATATTTTTAATATTATTAAATATATTAGGTGTATACTAATATTAATTATTAGTATAAAATATATATTAAAATATAAATACACATTAAAATTAAATTAAATATTACATATAATTATATACAAATATATTAGTGATTAATTTTAGTTTAATATATATTACAGGTTAATTGGTAATGTAACTTTTTTATTTTATATTATAACTTCTATACCAGATTTTTATCATGTAATGATTTTAAATTTAGTAATATAAATACAAAAAGAAAAGTAGAAAATTTTAAAACAACACTTACACTACCAATACACGTATCATCATGGATATACAAGCTATTTTTTTTATAAACCATCACTACAAGAAATGTATTGAGTACTGTCGGGTTTAGCGATGTGTTTGATGTGGAATTTGATATGCCAAATAATTATTAGTGGATAACCGCTTCCCACGATAAAATCGCCAATAACTTTTGACAGAAAACCACAACAAATAGGTGCTAAATTTAGCGTCAAAGTTACCGCCGGAAGAATCCGACAGTAGCCACATTTAATGGAATGCTGCATTTTGGTGATTTGAATCGCATTACCGTCGGAATTATCCACCGGTAGATCCAACGGTAATCGTGTCCTAAATTTAAATACAAATCCTCTCTCTTTCATTTCGAATTCACTCTCTCTCTCTCTCTCTCTCTCTCTCTCTCTAACCTCTCACCCTCCCACACTCTCTCTAACCTTCTCCTCTCTCCTCTCTGTCAACCTCCTTCGCTGCCACTGCCGCAAATGTTGCGGCTGCTTCCTCTGACGCTACCTCCTCTATCGCCGTCGCAAACGTCGCCATCCTCCCACTTCTGCTTCTGTCACCATTGCACCTCTACCCTTCTTTTTCGTTTTTTCTTGTTTTGTATTCAAGGTTTTTTTTGTTTATTTCAAATTCTATTACTTCAAGTTAATTAATTAGTTAGTAGAGTTTAGTTAGTTTAATTTTCTGTTTTAGTGGATTTAAGTGGTTAGGATAGGTTAGAATAGGTTAGATTAGGCTCTGAGATTGCTAAAAAATGTTGAGTTATTGAGCTATTTGCTAATTTCTGTTGCTAAAATTGCTTGAAAAATGATTGACTGTATTAATAATGATTGAGCTGTTTGTATGTTACCTTAATAATTATTGAAAAAATTAATAAATTGAGAAGGGTTGATGGATATTTGGTTTGAATCGAACCCTTAAAGGGTGGAGAAATTCGAATTTTAGGAGAGACTCTATCGAAATTTTTATAAGATTTTTAGTGAAATCAAAACAATTAAAAAATATTTTTGAAAGTCTTGAAATTATGTTTAGGGTTAATAGATATTTGTGTTAATTGTAACATGAGTATGTTCCTCCTTAAAATTTTTATTTTAAGTGTTTTGGGTTATTTGTTATAATTATTTTGTTATCCGTACCTTTTATCATATTTATTATAATTAATTATTGGGTTATTGTATTTTTATGCCATTGTTAATTTGAACAATTATTTTGATCTTGGTTTATATTTTTGATTTTGTTAAGTTGGTATTATGATAAATATTTATGTCATTTACAAGAGAACTAATATAAACTAATGTACATGTGCTACCTTTTGACACATACAATTATATTATATATGTATATATTCATTTTGGGTTTAATGAAAAAAAAATCTTTTGCAATTAGTATTTTATTGCTCTATAGCCACTTGTTAGTGTGTTATAATAACCAAAACACTTATTAATATATTTACTATACAGACATGATGACAGGTAGCAGAGGTAGGTCGAGTGGGTCATGTGGTTGTGGTAGAGGCGGATTTCCACCGAATCTCTCAGAACTGTCCAGTCATCGCCCTCTACGATGGATCATCATGGTCCCAAACCTGAACTGGGTGTTTCCTTTTGCTACGCACCCTGCAGATGCAGCGAAGATGTTGACAAAGCCTGCTGTGGGTGATTCCTCTAGTATCCCCAATAGGATGTTCCTCCACCTCCACCCGTCATCCAATGAAGGATTTGGTCCGATGGCATGCAGTTGTGAGTTCAATTTTTTAATCTTAAGTTTACGTATTTTTATGTGTATGTTAATGAAGGTTCTAGAAGATTTAGAGAAAGGGAGTTGAATCTATGACCTTCTTTAACTTTAATAATTTAGCCTTAAAACCGAAAATTAAAACTTGGCTACTGATTAGTCTGCGCAGCGAATTATGCAGGAGACAATTTTGTTTTATCTCATAAAACCAGAAAAATAGAATTAAAGCAGAGAGGAAGAAGGTGACACAGCCATATATATCCTGGTTCAGTTGTCTTGTGCAATACAACCTACATATAGTCTCCACCACAACGTTGGTAAAATTTTCACTATCCTTTAAGTATTATATACACCCATTCTCTAGTACTCAGCATAATTATATCTGAGACACATCAAACCTCAACATAAACTTGATTTGGTTATGCAACTACCTAAACTAGACACACTAAGTGCTTGCCCAACTTAGCAAGGGATACCTCTCAGGTACTTGATACAAAACACAACAATAACAAAAAAATTTGAAATCACTCTTGACTTTTCTCTCAAGTGTTTCTCTCAATCTTTTTCACTCTTTGACTTTTTCTCAATACCTCTATTTCTTGTCTTTTACCTCTGAAAGAATACAAATAGTAAAACATAAAAGAGATGATAATTCACAGCCGTTGTGCTAAAAGTTAAACTGGATTCAGCTCTCTCTGAAGAAACTCTCCATCTTGACGGAATGTTTTCTTGATGTAGAAATAATGTCCAACACGTTGAACTCTCTCAGGAAAGCATTCAAACAAACTCAAATTCTGGTTCTCTTTTCTTCATCTCCAATGAGATTCATGCTTCCTTTTTGTACTTTGGTCAGAACCACGGTTAGAGTTTTTCCAAAGTCAACCTCTTGATTCTTGAACCACAAGTCATCCTTCCTTCTTTTTCTTCAATCAACCCCAAAATTAGAGATTTGAAACAGGCTTTAGCATTGTAGCAGACATAGCAGTAGCAACATTCAACCTTTTCAATAAGCTTAGCAAAATTTGAGCCCTTAGATGTAGGCTTTGGCCCCAAGAAACATTTTTAACTATTGATATACAACAGAGATGTTCAGCCACCACTTTCTTCATTTTCTCAAAAATGGTGTTGCAGAGAATAGAAAAAGATGTGAAGAAATTAACTTGCATGCAAATGAAAATAAATTACCTTTAACCTCTGAACTTGCTTAACATGCATTTGATTATCTTGATTAGACATTGCTTTTTTTATTAGCTCTTCTCTTTTTTTCTTCTGTGGTATGTGAGTTCAAAAGTGAAGCACGTGCTCTCTCTCTCTCTCTCTCTTAAGTGTTTTCTCAAAGTGAAATTGTCTGAGTCACAGCTTAGGGTAGCCTCTCTTTGCTTAAAAGCTGATGGGCTAGGTTAGTGGGTCAATGTTCATTCAACAACCTTGAGTGCATTTGGCTTCATTGGTTTGGGCGGTACTAAAATAACTTTGGGACTGCATACTTGAACTAATTCATCAAAAGCCATTTGGGTTATCAACCCAACTTAATCATGTTTGTCATCATCAATGTTAATTATTTTTCTAACTCAACAGTTAACATAAGATTTTTCTCGGACAAGTTTGCACCAAATTCCAATGCTTGCACACAGGAGATCTCCGAGGTCATTAAGTCCATGTACGACCATCCGTGGCCGACCTATACGTAGATCCCGGCTGAGACCAGAGAGTGATGGTTTCAGAAGTGGACGGTAAGAATCTAATTTGATTTGAATTAATTAACTGTTTTTGAACTGTATTTTACTTTGACTAATTAATCTTAGGGAATCACTTTGTACCGTTGAAATTCATATGAGATGCAGAACATAATGTCATGATCAAGAAGAACTATGACTACAGGAAAACCAAATGGCTTCAACAAATGATGAGCAACGATTGTCAGGGGAAAGACCACCTAGCATCGTGGATTCGTCCAAACATCAAGTATGAATTACAGGCCTATTTTAGAGATAACGAGGGGTTCCAACATCGTCATCTGATGAACGTCGCTAACAGGGCTTCGCTCAGGTCGTCGAGGTATACGGGTGAGTCAGCGACCTTTATGAAGGCGAAGAGTAGACTGATAAGAATTTTAGTATTGTTTAATATTTTTGTAGTTACTTAAATTAGTTCTTAAATTTGTTCATTTATTTTATAAAGCATATAATTGATTTGTAAGCATTCTTGTTTTGAATGATTTTTGGTGTTAGCCTTGCTCTATTGATATATACTTATATACTTTAACTAAATTAAACTGAGCTAATATAGAACTGCTTCGTTGGTTTAATTGGTTGATTTGTGTGGTGGATGATGAGAGAATATTCGAACCATATATAAAATAGGTTCATAGTTGAAATGGTTCAGATACAGTTTGACTGGTTTATAATGTGTAAAAATATTATTCTTTTTCTTACTTCATCTATTTCTTTTAATTTTAATTTCTAGTAGCTTAATCTCCTTCCAATTTGTTTAATTTCATATATCATTAATCTATCAGCAGGTGCTATATGGTGTGGTTAATGTGGGATCATGAGCACTATTATATATATCTATCTATAAGTATGTTAAGGGTTTGAAATATTTATTAAGTCTGATGATGATATTTATTATAACCATATATAGCTAGTAGCTTGGGAATTATATGATGATGATCTTAGTTGTTGAATTTTGGATTATGATAATAAAAAACAAGGATGATGATTTAATATACTCTTTGATTTCCTGTATTTTGGTTCATATATATTTGTCTGTCATTGTTTAATTTATTCATTTATTTTATTAGTTGATATATTAATTTGTAGTTTAAGTTATTGGATCGTGAGGCAACACTGGCGGAGACCTTCAAGTACACTGATACTTTGAAGGCAAACAAGGAGAGATTTACTGACGAGCGGTCTGCGACACATTATGTGAGTTTAAATTAATCCTAAATTTCAATTTTATTTAGTTTAAAGTCAATTATTTAACTATCATTCTAATCACAACTAACATGTGTGACGCATGAGGAGTACACGCAGAGGTTGGAGGCCGCAACCCAGCAATCTCAGCCGCCTATTGGGACAACAAAACCGGCTCCGAGACCTCAATGGTAGATCCTGATAGGGTTTGGCGCAAGACCGCCTCTGAACCCTACAAGAATCGTCGCTTCAGGTTGTGGTCATTCTTCGCCAGTGGCCTCCTGTCCTCCGCGTTGGTGGCTTCTTCAGCCTCTGCCTCTGCCACCAGCCCTATTGATTCCCAAGAAGTTGTCGACTTGAGAAAAGAGGTGCAGAAGCTAACATAGAAGCTTCACCAACAAGTGAAGTAGTCTGAGCAGAGGTATAGAGACCTTCTTGCACGCATTATCTTCAGTTCGGACTTGATGGAGAAGCTGGAGCAGCTCGATCAGTTATAACAACAGATGAAGGAGTATAGCCAACAAATGCTGCTGGAGGCAGCGACGTCGTTGTTTCCAGCAGCAATGCTGCTGGTGGGGCACCGACATTTTGTTGTTTCCAGCAGCACCGCTGCTGTTGTGTGTCTACTTCATTGTATTCTACATCTATGACATTTTGTTATATTCAGACCATTTATTTTTTAATAAAATAATTTGTTGATTTCTGCTTACTTTAAGTTTATGCAAACAATGTTATTAACAAGAGTCTACTATTGTGGTTTAACTGTGCCAAAAAATAAAAAAAATAAAAATATTACCGTAAAATTTACCGTCGGATAAATTTGACAGTAACTTTGCGCCTAAACATGTGAAATGGTGCCAAAGTTACTGTCAGATGTATCCAACGGTAACCATGAACACAATCTTGCCAAATCCAATGGAAAGACTGACAGAAAATCCACCAATAATTATTGCCGGACGAAAAAATCTGTCGGTAAGCGATTTCCGGCGACATTTATACCGCCAACTCAATGACGACGATAAATTCGATGGTAACTTTTTACCAGCAGATTTATTTGATAAATTCAACGTTAAATTTGACATTATTCAATACATTTCTTGTAGTGCATATTCCATATCTCTCTACTACTAATGCGTTTTCTGTGTAATTACTCCAATAACAACATTGATATTGATACAGTGATACAACTAACGAATGAATATCACAAAATCGATGAAATATCTAAAACAAAATAGAAAATGATTACCTCTTCATATGATCTCTTCGTCTCGCCAATGTTTTGGATTGAAACCCTAGTACGTGTGTACGCTCGCTTTGAATAATTTAAAGTATTTTCTCTATATTTCTCCTATAAATAAAGAAAAAAAAAATACAAATGAGTATGAGATGAACTAATAAAACTTAAGGAGTATTTTAGTAGCCATATTTGGTTTAGGAAAAAGAAATATAAAATAGAGGTATTTTGAAGAGAAATAATACGTGACACTTGTAACACATTTAGAAATATATGTGTTCTATTAATTTAAATTTAAAAAAAATAATTTTATAATATAGTATCACACCGTACCATTAATAAGGTAAATTATTTAATTAAATAGTTTGGTTGATACTCTTGTATCTTCATTTTTATTGACATTTTAGACCATTTGTGTCGTTGCATTGTCAAGATACAAACTTAACTTTTGCAAGACAATAGCAAATTTGAAAAAGGGTGCTAGAGTTATGTAATAAATTTGCTACTATTTTAAATCTAAGTTGTTTTGTTTTGTATGAAATTCATCTTGACCATTTCGCTGCTGCAAATTAATAAATAAATTAATTAAAGAGATACCCAAACTGATTATGTCAGATATTTTATTCAAATGGCCAACCCTCCGATGCAACTACAAGCTAAGCGTTGATTAGTGAAAACATTATTGGAGCATACAAGTACAACATTAACAACACACACAAGCTAATTAATAAGGTTGATGGTCTTTATCTAGAAGACATTAGCGTAGACCAAATCATGCGCTTGCGACACCGGTTACTGTCTTCAAGGATGAAGAGAACGACCATGAACGAATTAGATTTATCTGACGACCGCCAAGCGAGCCGGCGGAAGAAAAACCAAACTTGACCCTCTCCGGAAGCTTCTCTTTCAAATCAACAACTTCTGAAATAGTAACAATTTCGCCACTCCTGTTCTTCACAGCAACACTCAATGTCTTTGATGAAGAATCGTATATCACAGTCACCTCAACCACTGATCCACTCTGTCTATTCCACTCTACAGTCCTCAATGAAACAACAGAGTTGACATCAATTCCAACGTGACTATGAGGTGGGTCCCTATACTCGCCGTTGGAATAGGTATCAAACTCTACGCCGACAAATTCACCCACACCGCTCGGATCAGCGACTCCGAGAGCGCCGCCAGTTGCGCCGGGAGGAATCTGGGTATTTTCTGGTGCAATGAAAAAGACAATGCCGTCGGCGGGAGTGAAATCTTGATAATCCGTTAACTGGAAAGAGAAGGAGGTGATGAAGTTGGCGACATTTCCGCTGGCAGTGTCCCAAAGGCGCACGGGTGGCGCGTAGAGAACACGGCCTGTGCTGCCGGGACTAGAGAGGTCGGTGAGGAGCACGTTGCCATCTGTAAGAATGGTGGCATCACCTTGGAGTTCTATTGCTGGGTTGCCATGGCTGAAAGGGTCGAAGTTGAAGGAAACAACTTCAACTAGGTCAATTGAATTGGCCTTCTTACTTGCTACTAGCAAGAGAAAGAAAGTCAGAACAACCCAAAATGGTTTCATGGTGGGAAATTCAATACTAACAATAACGTTAATTGGTTTTGGAATGGTTTTGATGATTGCCATTGGGGTTTCTTTCATATATTTATACACGCATGCACAAGGGTATTGCACTATTGCATGCTTACGAAAACAAAATACTCTAAATAATGAATTATACAGTAAAATATAAGTTTATAGATTTTTTTTAATAAAATAAAAAAAAGATTAATAAAGATAAGACCTACAATTTGAATAATAATAAAATAATAAAAAATAATTATAAAAAGAATTATATTTTTTCTATACTACTCTAATTTGTATAATAAAATACTCCTCTAAATATATGTATAGAGAAACTCT
>NC_029780.3:118405808-118422021 GCF_000817695.3 Arachis duranensis | reverse complement strand
ATAATATAGTTATTAAATTTTACATGTCAAATTTTTATAAATATAAATGTAAATTATTATTAACTAATTAAGTATTAACAAAAAATAATAATACTATTTATTGTTCATATAATATTGTTTATATCTATATATTAGAAGACAGAGACTCAGCCTACAATTTTTTTAATTTAAAATTAATAGTTAAAATGATTAAATAATAATTTAGTTAAATAAATTAATTTAATAGATTTTAGGTATTAATTTTATATAAAGACACTGCATGTGATTTTTTTACTGTGTTATAAAATTTTATTCCCTTTTGATTTTTCTCACCAACCACGTTTGCCCTCCGAGGAATTGTGGAAGTAAGAAACTCTCACCCCATGAAATTTGATCTCTTTCGTTATTCATAATATGTTCACTTTATTTGTTAGGATTTCATAATATTTTATTGTTTGTAATATTTAAATGGTATATATTTTATTTTATTAAAAAAAATAAGTAACTATCTCATTCTCAAAATTAACTTAACGGTTAAAAAATAAATTAAAATTGTCCCAAACTTATAAAAACTATATATAATAGATGAAATTTGACAATTTAGACTTAATTATATATTATTATGACAAGGGTGGAGGGTAATTTAAAACAAAAATATTATTTATACACTAAAATCAGTCACTATATAATTATGTATGAATATATATGTTGTTTAATTTAATTTAATTTTAATATATATTTTATATTTTAATATATATTTTTTATTAATGACTAATTATAGTGACTAATTTTAATGTGTACTTAATATGGTTGAATCTAAAAACAATTCTAACTTGGGGATAATATTATATAAAAAATTATGTAAGTATATAGCAACTTAAAAATTAAAAATGATCTCACACAGAAAAATTAACAAAATTTTATTTTTAGACAACCTAGGACTTCTTTATATCCATTTATTATATCATTAATTTAAGAATTTATTTTTAATATATTATCAGTATAAAACAGTTTTACAAATTTATTTAATTACAAATGTATCAATAAAAATGATTATTTTTTACGTATATTAACTATAAAAATAATTATCTAAAAAATTAGATGTATTTAAAAAATTTTGTAAAATATTTTATTGTATTAAAATTAAACTTTTAATTTTTTAATATTAATTATATTCATAAAAATATGTTTTTTTTAGTATAAAGACAATGTTATTTATTCAAATAAATAATTAGCTAGTATACTTTTTAGGAAATAAAGAGCGTGTAAGTTCATATAGTCTCTTGGTTTTGATTTTTCAATCTCAAAAGGAATTTTCATAATACCTATCTATTATTATATCAAGGTAATCAATCATTACTTTTTTTTCAATAGTATTTTTAACAGATATAATAATTTATGTTTTTTTATTAGTTTAATTTTTTTAAAATTAATTTTATGAAATGGTATCAAAATATTTATAATTTAAAAGTTTAGAATTGGATTGTTGTTGATTTCAAGAAAAAGAATTTTAGTATAAAATAAATAAAAATAAAAAGACCAATAAAAAATTAATCAGTATTAAAAATATAATCATTTATACGATTTTTTTATTAGTTTAAATTTTTAGAATAAATAATGTTATGATATTTTTAATTTAGTAATTATTTTGATTAACTAAGTATTAATTATAAATGTTTAGTTAATTATAAATAAATTAAAAAGCACATATTTTATTTCACTTTTCTGTATATAATTTGTGAAATATTATATTGAATCATAATTATTAATAATTGGATTAGATAAACGTGAATGTCATTTAAATCGGTATTATAAGTCTTTCACCTAAAATATGTTTTTAAAATACAAATTAATTAAATTTTTTAATTATTTAATTTCTTTTCGATATCATTAGGATTTATAAAATCAGGGTCACCAATAATCACCTCTTGTAAGATGTGCCCCCACGTGGTAACACGTTGCACAAGAAGACGATGGCCGTTGGATCAAGTAATTCATCATTATCCTAACCCGTCAACTAATTATATAAGGTCTTCGGTTGTTTGCACACAGATATCCATTTTCTGTGGAGAGATTCTAATTTTGTCAGCGATGAAAACGGAGGTAATACCATTTTAAAATACGGGAAGAGGGGAGGTGTCATCTGTCATGTGATATAGTTTTGAATTTTGCATTTGAAAATGCATGTTTATAAGCACGTGATGAATACTAATAGCCATCTTAACCTTTTTTTAACACAATTATAAAATATACTGTATCTCAATATGATTTTGTCCATCTACTTATATAACTTTCAATCATACGAGAATATTATATGTTTTTATAGTCTATCCATTGTGTTTTGAACAAATATTTCAAAACAGATGAAGTAAATGTTAAACAAAATTATTTCGCTAAACAAAGATAAACAATTAATTTTAAATTTCTTAAATAATATAAAAATGATTAAAATGATGAATATTGTTTATCAGAGGTAGTATATATTCTTTCCTTTTAATGTCCTCTTATTTTGTTTACGTCTTTCTCATCTATATTTAGAAATAGTAATTGTTAGAAATTAAACTAAGAGAAGAAATTAGATAAAATAGTTTATATATTTATTATATACAAGGTAAAGTTTATTTATAGGTGTTAAATAAATTTAAAAAATTAAAAAAAGGATAACTATCAAATTTAAATTAACTAATATTTATAAATTATTCTAACATTCTTCCGTAAATTCAAGTGGAAGTTATAGTAAATATCTTGTTTAAACACTAAAATACTAACATACATAATAGAATTATAGTAATTTTACATGTAAATAAAATTGAGTAAATACTCAATTCAGTTTTTGTGCATTTTAAAATAGGATATGGCAATTCTTCCATCATCTCTTCTCACCAAACTTAATGGAAGAGACCTACGTAGTACTTAATGTTGTTGATGTGGACGCTAAGTCACTGTTTAAGTAATGTGTTGACGAATGAGGAATGGTCAGGGGTCAATTTATTTTCCTATGAACAATGGTCAAGGGTCAATTTGTTCTTCTATAGACAATGATTAAGGGTCAATTTGTCTCTCTTTAAACCTCTAATTAGCGAATATCTGGAGGTCGTTACCATTTTTGCAACGATAACTTTGACTCCATGAATTTGTTTTTCGCGCATTCTTTACTGTTGGATAGCATAATATGGGCAGCAATATGATCCTAAGACAAAAAAAAAGAGAGTAAAGTATCATTTTTGTCCCCAACGTATGGAGTAAGTCCTATTTGTGTCTCTAACGTCTAAATCGTCCTATTTGTATTCCTAACATTTGTAAAAGTGATTCAATGTTATCCTGCCATCAATTAGACATCATGAGCTTTAGTTAGAGTTCTAAAAATCTCTTCTTGAAGTTAGAATACTAATGTCTGGTCAGAACCAATGATCCACTCCAGATAATAACTCATTAAAAGTTAAAACTAATTCCTGCAACATTTACATAATTCACTATTTTAGGGACATAATTGAACCTGAACACAAATTTTGGGTACAATATTAAAATCGAACACATTCAAGTGAGAATAATTGAAAAATACAATCTGATCTATTAGTATAATTGACGGCAGGATAATATTGAATCACTTTTATAAACGTTCGGCATACAAATAAAACGATTTAAACATTAGGGATATAAATAGAACTTACCCCAAACATTAGGGATAAAAAAGATACTTTACTAAAAAAAAAATCAGAACATTTGTCCCTAAACCAAAAGCATTGTATCGCTGATGAGAGATTTTAAATAAGCAAAATAAATAGCTGAAACAACAAAACATATGTCCTTAACTCCTAGAGATAATATCCACACTAGTAAAGTCTAAGTTATCCAATACCAATTCTTCTTAGGTGGCCTAAGTCTTAGAGGCTTTAAACTTAGAGTGTACACAAATTAGAGAAGCTTTGATGACCGTCCTTAAACCTACAACAAATATTGTCTTTGTTGATGTTACACCATCTTTAATCGTTGAATTTGTTATAGCAGTTATTGGCCCATTCGATGGATTTGGTGAGTCATAAGGTCTCACCTGTTTTATTTGGAAGAGTAATAAAAGGTTTCAACTGAAATGAATCATTCCTAAACAATATAGATTTTGGTTCCGTAAAGCATGTGAAATGACATTATTTTTTT
This sequence comes from Arachis duranensis, assembly GCF_000817695.3. NCBI lineage: Eukaryota > Viridiplantae > Streptophyta > Magnoliopsida > Fabales > Fabaceae > Arachis > Arachis duranensis. Next base: position 118,417,887 of record NC_029780.3, on the reverse strand, counting down.
TGGGATAAATTAAAGGAGGACAAATTGATTTTTGACCATTTTTCTTAGAGAGACAAATTGATCACTGACCATTGCTCATAGGAAGACAAATCGACCCTTGACCATTGTCCATTCGCCAGCATGACATTTAACGGAAACTCAGTATTCACATCAGCAACATTAAGTGTCATATAGGTCTTTTTCATTAAGTTTAATGCGAAAAAATGACGGAGGGATCGCCATGACTCATAGCAGACATGAACAGGGACTAGGACAAGTCTATCTTTCCTACATGAATTTCCTTGTCTTGTTTTAAAATGGACAAAGACCAAATTGAATGTTTACTCAATAAAGTTGATGAAACTGTGCAAGAGCATATGAAACTATTGTAAAACTTAGAATGCAAGTAGAATTGCAGAAAGCTGTGGTGCAGATAAAACTACAAAAATTCTAGAGTAAGTGGATTTACTGGAGAAATTGTGAAAATTTGAGTTAAAAAAAATTACATATGCAGATAGAACTATAAAAAACTATGAAGCAGACAGAACTATTAGATAATAAAAAAGTTAGTGCTACTGGTGACAAATCTAGTTTCAGAATGATGACAAACTTAATGATAAAATAGATAATAGGGCATAAGTTCTCTTTTAAAGATAAATTGCTTGAGTGGTGTATCGAGGTGTTTAAATTTCAAATCGGAATGCCGTTTGTTTCTTTAAGCTTGGCGGGAGATAAGGAATATAAAGGTGGTAATGAAAATGGTGTCATGATGATTGGGTTAAAAGATGATGGTCAAAAGAAGATATAAAAATATGAAAAATTATAGGATGAATATCTATTTCGATCTCTGATAATTTTTTCGAAGGATTTTGAGGTTCTCGAAAAAGAATATTCTTTCTAGTTCTTGATACTTAATTTTGTGAGACTGATTAGCTCTTCTGTCAATAATTTTTTTTTTTGGAACATATTTATGTGACACATTAATTACTAATATATCCTTCATTTAATTTTTATAAGTAAAAGAAATTTAAAACCTACTAATGTTTTTTAGTTTTACATAGTAAATTTAGCTAATAATTATCCTTAAAAGACAATGAAGCTCTAAAAAAAGGATTTGCCAATCTTAATTGGTTCTTAATGGATAAATCAACCGTTTAACATATCGTGTAGACTTATTCTATTAATTAATACATGGAGAACGAAATATTAACAGAAGAACTAATCAGTCTCATAAAAATAAAGATTAGAGGCTATATATATAATGAAAACCTCATTATCTTTTAAAATAATTGTCAATGACATTTAAAATTTTTTTCACAAAATTATATGTATATGAACAATATTTGTTCTTAACAGAATTTGAGATAATAATATTAGATTGCTAAAAAAGAATACTATGCTTTTAATACCATATTACAAACAAAACGAGAAAATTAGAAAAATATATAGAGTATGTATGTTTACTATTTATAGTCTCCCTCATATGATTTAATTAAAGTCTATTTATAGGTAGTTAACAAATAAAAAAATAAAAAAATAACTACTACCAAATTTAGATTTAAATATAAATTCTAATCCAATTATTATTTAAATAATATTATAATAGTAATAATAATTTGGTTTTATATTGATAATATTATTTTTAATTTAATAAAATTAATTATAAATATATTTAATAAAAAATAGTTAAGTCGATAAAAATGTTTCCAAGCATCTCCATGTGATGGGTGTCTTATATTCCATCTTCTCTCTTGTTGTTACTATGCCAGGTCATGTGTGGGGTCGAACTCATCGATGCATACAATCATTTCAGCCTAGAAATTAAGAGCAATTAGTGCATCTGTTTCATTGGAACTTTCCTTAACTGCCGTTACCAATCTATTCTATCTCGACTTGAAACTTCGGTTCCACAAAATCTTCATTCAGTTAGGTTTGCATTCTCTTGTAATACAGCATACAACCATTCAAACAACAATCAATTTTCATCGAGTTTAGACCCAATTTTAAAACTAACTTTTTTCGCTTTGTAGTGGCTCCAGGGGATGTCAGTGGTCCCGACAGGTAACTCTTGTATAATTTGACTCTGACTTAATACTCATCTTTCTAAGACATGTAGACAACTTTGAATGAACGCACCCCTCAACATAAAGGTTTCGCGACAAATTCTAATATATGATATGAAGGTTGTGGTAGGCTTAGAGAAGGGGGGGTTGAATCTATGCCTTCCTTTGGTTTGCTGTTTTCACCCTTTTTAAAGCAAAGTTACAAATCTGATTCTGTTTGAACTCAGCAGCGGAAATTTATGAGACAAGTTATTTTTGTCTCATGAATATCAGAAAACAGAACATGACAGAGAAGAAAAAGCTAACACCAGCATATATCCTGGTTCGGTTGCTTTGTGCTATGCAACCTACATCCAGTCTCCTCCACAACTATGGAAGAATTTCACTATAGTTAACAGTATTACATACACTAATTTCACACTCAAGTTCTAACCTAACTTGACATTGGCTATGCTAACACTCAACTATTCACTCTTAGTGCTAACCCAACTAAGAAAGGGATACCAAACAGGTACAAGATACAAGACACTTAGCTAACCTAAAGAAATCTGAAAATAACTCTAGGCTTTTCTCTAAAGTGTATCTCTCAGCCTTTTTCAATTCTTGGCTTTTTCTCAAACTTTCTCACAATGCCTTTTCTCTCAAGAAATTACAGAAAGATAAGCTTAGAAAAATACATTACAAGCAGTAAAATATGAAGGAGATTGACTTTATCAACAGCCTCTGTGCTATGCGAAAAACCAGATTAGCAAGCCTCTGATTCAGTTCTTCATACTGGCGGAATGCACCTTTGATTAGGTTACACTGTCCAGTTAGTTGAACTTCTTCTAAGAGCTCTCTCAGAACAAAACACATCAAGTTCACTGGTTATCTCTCCTTGTTTTTCCGAATGAGCAGCAAGCTTCTTTTATCTCCCTGCATGTTGCTCGGTTCTGCTTCCAAGGTCAACACCTTGAGCCTTGAGCTTCACCGATTTGTATTAGATTTTCTGCTTTAGCTTCTGTGCTTCAGGCTTAGATTTTCTCTTTCTTGCTTCTTTGGTTACTGGCTTATGGAGGAAGCTTTTCTTCTCTTTCTCTTTCTTACTTTTCTGAAGTCTTGATGTGACTTGATTAGAGAGGAGAACGTTGCTTTGGTTGGAGCAATATGGTGGGAATTGAAAATCAAATCGGGCTTGGATCGGTTTGGTTCATGTAACCCGTTTGGCCCATCTGATTTCTTTGGCTTTTAACTTTTGCTTTTGTTTGGGCTTTACCCATCAGCCTTGCTATATTGTCTTTATACCATTTTGAGCTGCTTGGATGAATTTGGCCTGCAACATGAAATAAATAATTAGTAATATGCCATTAAAGTTTGATCAACACTAATTATTTATTTTGCCCAAAAATAATGTTTGTCATCACTAATTAATTTAGTTAATTTCTTAACTCAACATGATAAAATCTCTTTGCCTCCAAGTTAGGCTCTTGTTCAGCCTCTTCCATTTTCGTAACACCTATTGCATCAAACACTATCTCGTTGTATCTCTCTTCCTCCTAATTTATTTCTTCCATGTTTAGTTCTCTCACCACTTGAACACTCGTTGATCGACCATCGAATCTATTTAAATTCAAGGCAGACCAGTTAATTCCTTGCTCGTCCACTTCTCTGTATTCCATTCACATTCAATACCTATCCTTGAATCCATTACGGTAGAGGTGAAGTGTGATAAACCCCGTTTTGACGGTTTATCTTGTATTGATTTTAAGAGATTTTATCACCTTTTACCCACATTTATTCAATGAAACAGCATGGTTTTGTGATTGTCTCCTTATTTGTGCTTAGATATGAAAACATGCTTTTAGACCCTTAATTTGATGGTTTTAATCTCCCTTTGATTCCACTAGATGCCTTGATATGTTTGTTAGTGATTTCAGATTGAAAAGGGCTAGGAATGGATCAAAGGAGTGAAGAGGAAAGCATGCAAAGTGGAGAAATCATGAAAAGTCAAAGAAGTTGAACTCGCCCATGGACGCACGCGCGCACCTGGCGCTTGCGCGCACCTGCGAATCACCCCATGGACGCATACGCGTGCTGTGCGCGTACGCGTCGGTGCCGTTTTATGATTTTTTAATGAAAACGTGGCCAACGAATTCTGAAGGGTTGTGGGGCCCAATCTCAACCAACTTTGGCGCCTAAACTGCTATTTAAAGCCAAGGATTGAAGAGCAAAGGGATTCCAATCATTCACACTCATTAGGATTAGTTTAGAGTTAGTTTCTAAAGAGAGAAGCTCTCTCTTCTCTCTAGAATTAGGATTAGGATTAGGTTTGGTTCTTAGATCTAGGTTTTAATCTTTGCCTTCTTCTACTTTTACCTTTCAATTCCTTGTTGTTACATTCATCTTCCTCTATTCTTTTGTTATGATTTCTTTTATGTTGTTCTTATATTTTGTTGTAGATCTAGTATTGTTCCTTCTACATTCTTCCAATTCAATAAGAGGTAATTCATAATAAATTTGTCTTCTTTGCTTTTCTATTGTTGATCTCTTGTTTTTGTAGTTGTAGATTCCTTTAATTCTTGCATTTAATAATGATTACTTCTATTGCAATCTATGTGTTTGTTGAAATGTCTCTTTTAGTTTTAGTGTAGATTTTGTCCCTCTTGGCCTAGGTAGAGTAATTAGTGACACTTGAGTTATCTAATTCCTTTGTTGATTGATAATTGGAGAAATTGCTAATTGGTTTGGAGTGCACTAAAGCTAGTCTTTCCTTAGGAGTTGGCTAGGACTTGTGGCTCAAGTCAATTCATCCACTTGACTTTCCTTTATTTAGTAAGGGTTAACTAAGTGGTAGCAATGAACAATTCTCATCACAATTGAGAAGGATAACTAGGATAGGACTTCTAATTTTCATACCTTGCCAAGAGCCTTTTATAGTTGTTAGTTTATTTTCATTGCCATTTACTTTTCATGCTTCTTATCCAAAAACCCCAAAATAACTCACAACCAATAACAAGACACTTTATTGTAATTCCTAGGGAGAACGACCCGAGGTTTGAATACTTCGGTTTATAAATTTAGGGGTTTGTTTTAGTGACAAACAACTTTTTGTATGAAAAGATTATTGCTTGGTTTAGGAACTATACTTGCAACGAGAATTCATTTGTGAAATTCTAAACCATCAAAAATCCAATCATCAAAGTGTTATATCTGAAGGTCCTAACCACTTAGTCAGCTAACACTTATAACACGGACACTTAGATATCCCTTCAGACCTAAACAATTCCATGCTGAAGATATGCACAACAAACGTGTCAACTCTCTCAAAGAGTTTAGGGTTTAAACCTTATCCCGTCTATCGTTATCCCTATCATACATTCATAGACGATGACTTGAAATTATATGGCAACACACACCCTAGAATTCAACCAACAACACAACTTATTAAAATTTTTAAAAAATTCGGCAAAGTGTATCTTGTAATTAGAACCTCCTGCCAAATATAATTATTATTTTCTCTCAAACCAAACATGTTTTAAACAATTTAAATGATAATTTAGCAGAACTTCTCCTTAATTCAGAGACATCCATCAAATAAATATAATATTGTTCGCATAGGAAACAGCTGCAGGAATAAATTATAACATACACGCATTCAATAAAGTATCAAATCCTAACCGTTCTAGTGTGCAACCCCCTTATAACTCCAGAATTTTTCAGCAAACAAAGGTTTCGAGAAGGCACCACTACGCGACTTTCTCCCACTTCTGTCCTAAAACTCTAGCCTAGAAAAAATAAGTCCAACATAAAATTTAAGCAATTCACTATATTTAGAGATAAAAAATTAACTTGGAATATTACTGCACAAAATATAAAAAAAGCAAACTTCAACTGATCTCAGAGAAAATAATACCGTCCTAATAAAAATGATAACTTATTAAATTCACAAGCTGAAACTAATTCAGATACTAATTTGAAAGAATAAATAAAACTCATTATTCCAATTAAATAAAACCTAATTCTAATTTCACCCAACTAACAACAGGCATCACAAAAATAAGCGACATAAGTTCAATGCAATAGAAAGAAACTTATTCACTAAACTCAACTAAAATCTTTCAACAGCTCAAGAACTCTTAATCTCACCGTACTTAACCTATCCTAACATGATTTAATTTTTACTTACATTAAACTAACACAACTCCTAATCACAAACTTCATTAAATAAATTTAATCACTGATTTAACAAAAACCCTAACAAAATACCAAACTCACAAAATAATCTAGAAAAATAAAATAGCCATACAAACAATAAATCTAATAATAGTGACTGTAAGGTCTCTTTAACGGATGGTAACAATGGCGGCAGTGACGGCAACGTTAACAGCAACTATTGCGAAAGATGCGGCAGGGACAACAGTAGCAGCATTGACGACGACGTGCAACAGCGGCGACAATGGGTGCTCCAGGTGGTGAGGGCGACGACGACGTGCTCCTAGCGGTCACGACGATGACAACTTCAATGGAGAGGAAGAGAAAAGACCAGAAGAGAGAGATAGTGTTCGCAGGAGTAAGGGGAAGGGTTTCGTGTTTGAATTTTATCCTAATTTTACCATTGGATTAATCCGCCAATAAATTACCAAAACGACGCGTTTTACTAAACCGTGATATCGACGAAATATACCGACGAAAAATTCGACGGTAAAATTAGCGCGGGTGAGTTACGTTTTTGTGCCATTAATTACCGTCGAATTTAGCGATGGTAAAGCTACTCCAACGATAATCATTTCTGGCAACAAATCTCTCCTCTTATCTGTCAGAACCCGACGCTAAATCCACCGGTAAAAGTCAATACTAAATCTAACAGTTCTAAGCACTTTTCTTGTAGTGAGAATTTCAAATAAAATACTAAAATTAATATATATCTAAAAGGCATTTAAGTAATTTTTTATAACAAAATTATACAGATCCCCACAGGATAGGACTCGCGCTGCCCCACTTATTATACGAATCGCCGTTTTCCATCCTCGTAGAAAGAAAATGCTCCTTAAATCTATCTTCCAACAGATAAATTTCTGTAGATACTCGTCCCACTGGAGAAACTTACCATATGCCTATTCATTATATGCACTACAAGGAATACACATTTTAGTGGATGTTTTTAAAGAATTTGTGGTGCAATTTAAATAGCTACTAAACGGATTTGCAGTATTTGGTGGACTGCCAATCTTTAAGGCGTTAATATATAGATTCATGACAATTTCTAGCAAATACTGATATAATTGTTGCTAACTAAAATATCGTGGCTACTAGTTTCTATGGCTGTGACTTAAACTCAAATTTGTCATTTTTTGGCCGTTTTAGATCGCTACTATTTAGAAACATAAAGATTTTCATTCTTTTTCGTACTGAAGAAAGACTTAAGTACGTGATATATAAGCCCATTAATTAAGGGTTAGAGTAGTGTTGTATTATAATAAGTAATTATTAAAAAAGATTATAATCAAGTTATCCTAAAGATTAAAATAGGAATACTACTCTTTCTTTTTTCCTTTTTCGGAAGAAAAAAACATTATTCTTCGTCTTATTTTTTGTCTCTTTTTTTTTAACCTTTATTCATGTATATATATATAATTTTATATGTATTTTCTTTCTATATTTATATGTTGATTTGATAGAAATTTTGTACTATTTGAAGGCTTTCTAGTTCAATAGCTTGAAACTCAAGAAATACAGTTGTTCGGTTGTCGGTTTCCGGACAGGTCGGGTGAGTAGGTGAGGGAATGGGAACGCCTCTACTTTGGTCGTGCTGGAGTTGGGCTTGCCGAGTAGCCGAGTACTCGTTGCAGAAGGAGAATGAGGGGAGTGCCACCTGCAAAGACACTCCGACGCTCTAGTCAGCAATGTGCAGGCGGAAAGATGGTTAGATGAAAGGGTATGACGTACCTCGAGGGAAGGGTAGGTCCTTCCCTATTTATACCGTGTCAGAGGTGGGCCCTGGGGGGGACAGGCCCATTTTCCCCGAAGCTTCCTCAACCATATTGATGAGGTGACGAGGACGCGTGTCCTGGCACCGTGGCGAGCGCTACGGACTCGGTCGCTCGGATCGGGTTCTCGATGAGTCGGGCCGACCCGCTCGTGATTTGGACCGGACCGTAACAGCAGTAAACCTGAATATCAGAGCAGAAAGCATTAGACTTGAAAACAGAAAACGAATTGACAGAAAACCAGAAAACTTGCATTAGAAGAAATCTATTAATCGATGAAAATGTGAACTAGCAACTACAATACTCTATGCCACAATATATATACATACATAGAGTTCTTAAGCTAGACTTGGTCAATGACCGAATTACAACTGCTATCTCCAAATAAAATCATAACTACTCTAACTAATCTTGATTTTCTTGAGCTAACAAGTCTTTTTCTTCATCTTTGGGATCTATATGAATTGCTGATATGTTATTACAAAACAGCATGACAGAATCAATGTTTATGTTCATGAACTTCAACAATCCACCAATGAGCAAAACAATTGCACAGTAGGCACGTCGTGTATTTTGACCCAGTCTTCATTAATATAAACAGAGATGTTAATGTTGAACTTGGTGCTAGCTGAAAAATCTAAAAGAATATATTATATAATAAAGATTACACTTAATATAAATTGAAAGACAAAAAATTAAGAGGATATATTTTTTACAGAGAAAAGTATTGTCTTTGTCCCTAACATTTGGGATAAGTTTTAAAGTTGTTCCTAACGTTTAAATCGTCCTATTTGATTCCCTAACGTTTCAAAATCGTTTCAATGTTGTCTTGTCGTTATTAATCTATTAATGAAATTGATGGTGGGACAAAATTGAGACAATTTTAAAACATTAGAAATTTAAATAGGATAAAAATATTATGACAAAATTCTTAGAAGAATTACAAAATCAAGTAAAATAATAATAAATTTTAATGAAATAAATTATATTACTAATTTAAGATTTTTACTCAGATTTGTAGGATGATTAGTATATAAACTTTTATAAAAGAAAAAAAAAGAGTATGTACATATATAATAAAGTATAAATTATATTTTTTTGTCTCTACTATTATATCGAACTTTTTTAATGTTTGATTTAATTAAATTTTATTTTTAATTTCTTAATAAATTTTAATATTTTTTCAATAATTTTAATTTTTTAGGACAAATAATTACTTAATTTATTTTTTTAATTTTACTTTTAATAAAAAAATAAGTTTACTTAGAAAAATAATGTAATTAAGAGTAAAATTACAAAATTAATTGAATAATTATTTATCATAAAAATTGATATTATTAAAAAATAAAAATAAAATTTATTTTAAAATTAAAAATTAAACATTAAATAATTTCGATACATTAGAAACAAAAGGTATAATTTATACTTACTTATATATGTATTATACTTGTTTTTTTTTGCAAGTTTATGTACTAATTATTCTATAAAGTACAAACATTTTATGATGAGTAAAAACCTTTAAAAATAAAATTATCAAAAATAAATTTATTTAGAATGAAAGTAATGTGATTAAGTACAATTTACTTAGATGTGATTAAAAAGTAATTGATTAACTACGTACCGTAAAAAATTAATATTATTGAAGAATAAAATTAAAATTTATTTTTATATATTATTTTTTCCCCAACATTTTTGCCTTTAATATTTTAAAATTGTCTCAATTTTGTCATGTTGTCAATTCTGTTAACAACTCTCTAACAATAAAATAATATTGAACCAATTTTAAAATATTAAAAATTTAAATAAAATAAATTAAATATTGAAAATAATTTTAAAATTTATTTCAAATATTAAAGATAAAAATAATACTTTACTTTTTTTATATTCTGTTAATAGTTCTCTAACAAAAAAATAATATTAAACTAATTTTAAAATATTAAAAATTTAAATAAAATAATTTAAATATTAAAAATAATTTTAAAATTTATCCCAAACAAAAATAATACTTTATTCTTTTTTATATGAGAAAGTATTGGGAACTAATATTAATTATGTACAATGTGTACAATGGATTAAAAAAAATACAATTAAAAATTAGATCATTAATAATGATTTAATTTCAAATTTTAAAATTTGAAAAATTAGGATTAGTATTTAAACTCATTCACACTACGTATGGTTATTTTAATCTTATCGTAACCTCCAATACACGTCCAAAATTCACCATCATCTTCTCCAATCCTCACCTCGCGTCATTGAATTCCTCGCCGGCCATACCGACGCCACTGCATCCTCCCACCGACACCGTCCTCACTTCCGCCGATCAGCTCAACGCGCCTCGCCCTCCGACGCTCAGCCTAAGGTTGCTACCGCTGTTTTCGCGCCTCTCTTCCAAATTTCTCCATTCCTTCATGTCTCTTCTCACCGATGATACCACCATACTTTTCTTCTTCTTTGGATCCAAACATGGTTTAGCTTCTTTCATGATTTGAGCCCTATGCTTCATGCCTAGTCTTTCAAAATTATGTTTTACCGCAATAGTTGTTTCTTCTATTTATTCATTTTCTTCTTCTATTTTAATGGTCAATTTAGGATGGTCATTTTAGTAGGTATGCAGATGGTTATTTTAATTTTTATGTAGATAATTATTTTGATTGGATTGGGTTTAGTTATATATAATTAAAATATATTAGATGTTCAATTCATTAGGTATGCGGGTGATTATTTTTATCCTTAAGTGGATGATTATTTTTACTAAGGGTGAGTGGCGTGTGACAAACTAAGCAACGACAGTAAAATAGGATGATTATTGATAAAAATGGAGTGGCCGCTAATTGAAAAAGAAGAAAGTGTTAAAGTAAAATATTTTAGTAACTTAGGATTTTAGATGATTATTTTTTTTGAAATAACTAACTGAATTTTTTAAAAACTATAAAATTTAAAATTAAAAATTTTAAAATTTAATGTAAAATAATTAAATAAATTTTTTTAAATTTATTATTTATTTTTATTAAACTAAATAATTAACTTATTATACACATTTTTTATTGGCTCACTAGCGAAATTGCGCCAACCCTCGTTGACGGCATAGGTGATGTGGGATCTCGAAAATGTGAGGTGCGTCAGCGTCTCAATGATGGTGCGATAGGGACCACATCGGTAAATATCAGCTACAGAGCTAATAATAGTAAGCCCTTCTTCCCTCGGCTTCTGCCCCCTCTAACACATTAATTTCCTCACATTCATTGTCACTTGCCAGTATTGCATTATAGGCTGTGGAGTCCACAAATCTAAGTGAATAGAGACATAGAGTAGTCTCTTAACTCATCACAGCCTGGCTTATTAAATTATTGTTCTCCGGGTAGAACCAATATTGTAACAGTTATTTTCAGTCAATTATGCTAGGACTAATATTATAAAATTTTAGTAAACAGTAAGTTGTCAAATAAATTTAAGTATAAAATTCACTAAAAATAACTATTATATTGAGTTTAGATTTTAAATAATTTTTTAATTGAATTTCAGATGTTTTTATTTTTAAAAATTTTAAAAATTTTTTCTTATATTAAATATTGGTTATACAAGGTTGATTTTCAAAACTTTTTTTAGAATAATAATGATATAACTAATAAAATTTATTATTTTATTAAAATTTGATCAATTCTAAAGAATAAATTTTAAATTTTAAATTTTAATAATATAAAATTAAAGTATAAATGTTGATCCAAAATGTTGCCTATGGATAAAGAATTTCGGCCGTTAACATTTTTCGTAAAGAAGCCACTCAAATAAAAATGTTTAAAACGTCTTTGTTTTAAAGATGTTTTTTAGTAACTAAAATTTAATACATATAATTGATTAAATCGTATTATTTTTTGTCAAAATTAGGTCAAATAAATTAATTTAATCGAAAAATAGTAAATCAAATCTTGAACTGATCTAAATTAATATTATTTTTTATAAAAAATGACTACAATACTCTTATTATAAAAAATGATCAAAATACTCCTATTATATATATTAATTTTAAAAATTCTCAATTCTCGCCCTTTACTTCTCGTCATAAGATTA
>NC_029780.3:118381373-118405732 GCF_000817695.3 Arachis duranensis | reverse complement strand
TTAAAAAAATATTTTAAACATATTTTTATTTAAGTGGCTTTCTTCTCGTAAACAAATACTATCACGAAGATATATATGTTATACATAAAGAAAGTTTATTTTACACGAAAACCCTAACGACGTGCTTAATTAATTATTACTATTAGATCATGGACAAAACTTGTCCTTTATTAGCACCATAATATAAAGTACATATCATAACACATACATATATGATGATCATATACATCATATAATAACATAGAAATTAATTCACATATCACTTGCAAGATACTCGTTCTTGTGACCACTGTAATACAAACCAGAAAAGAAAGACCATGATAGAACGCTATGCGATTGATATTGGTTTCCAGAGGAAGCAGAGAACCCAACCCTAACCCATTCTGGAAGCACAGTCCTCAAGTCAATCTCATGAGACACCTCATAACTTTGACCATCCGGGTAATTAGCTTTGACTTCTAGGGTTTGTTTCTCGGCACGGTATGATACTAATACATCAAGGGTTTCATTTTCCCTCCTGTCCCATCTAACAAGCTTTGAGGACTTAATGGAGTTAATATCAATTCCAATGTGATTGTAATTTGGATCATAAGCAGGATTAATGTACGTGTCAAACTCAACCGCGACCACTTGGTTCGACGAAGTGTTACTTAGGGCTGTCTTAGAATTAAAAAGCCCTAAGTAACCTCCGCCGGAATTCTGTGGTACGGTAGAGTTCGGCGATGTGATGAAGAAGGCGATCCCATCGGCCGGACCGCGGACCGGGGATGTGAGCACAATGCTGAATTGTGAGTCAAAGCTTGCGAGTTTGTTTGTGCTTTTATCCCATAGCTGTAATTGAAACGAGTGCAAGACTCGTCCAACAACTTTTTTGGGGGTGCTGGTGAGTTGGAGTGTGTTGGTTTGTGAAATCTTTGCATCACCTTGCAAGATTAGGTTTCTTTCTTCTTGATGGAAGTAGTTATCGAAGCTGAAACCAAGGGAATTTAATGAGCATGCCCTGTTTAGAAGCATGAGGAGGATGGTTATGGTTATGATGGCAAGGTTTGGGTTGGAGACAGCCAAGGTGTTGGGGATGTGTATGTAGTGTAGCTAATACTTGCTTGCTACAATGATGGTTTTAGCCTTTTAGCTATTTATTTAGGTGCTCTATGGAAGGACCCATGAGAATTTGGTATAAAAAGTTAGACAATTAGTTTTTATTTTTTGGACAATAAGTGTTTTTAGAGCGTTAATAAGTAAGGTGTTTAATAAAAAAGTTTTTATTAAAATCTAAAAGGTGGATACTCCTATGATGACATCTTCACATGAAGATAGCATTATGAATTATTAGATGAGTTGATAAAGTTGACTAAATATATTTGATTAATCATCTAAGGGTTCACAATGTCATCTTCATATAAAGATGTCTTCATGTGAGTATTCCCAAATCTAAAATAGTTAAAATTTTCAATGTATAAAGTTAGTAAAACTTTTTTCCTCTTTGCTAAGTATTTTGAATTGGAATAAAAAAGTAACGACAGAGAGTTTTTTTTTTCAGTTAATTTTTTAAAAATTGTTTTATTTTAAATTTTAGATTTTAAATAAATTATAAATTTTTAATTTTAAATTCTAAATTTTAAATTTTAAATAAAAAATATTAATACTAATTAACTAAAAATTAATTTCTAATATTTATCTAAAAGAAATTATATATTAGGAGATTTTTATTTTTCTCCACGATATTTCCGAATCTAACACATTAAGAACTAATTTATCGTCGATCTGACCTCTATTTAAGGGTCTGTTACTAGCCAATAGGTTACTGCATGTACAAAGTAGGATTCAAACTCCTGACACTTGATTAAGCGGACGAGTGAGCTGACCACTCGACCAATTCAAATTAATTTAATGGCATGTATTTTGACTTACAAAAACTATAGGGCCAGCAGTTTTTAGTAATTTTGATTATTATTTGCCTAGTACAGATATTAAATTATTTTAACAAATAAATTTTACTAATTTATGTATGTAAATTTTAAAAAATATAAGTACAAATTATATTAATTTATGTGTATAAATAATTTTAATAAATAAAAATACAAATTATATAATTTTTTGTATATAAATATTTACAAATATAAATATAAATTATTATTAATCAAGTACGAACCTAAAATGATAATATTTAGGTGACTACTAGTCACATAATATTGTTGTTCGACTTATATATAAAGTAGAGGTCCATTTAACTATTTGGCTTCGACAAAAAAACAAAAACAAATTACTTACAAATTTATTTAATCTGAATTCTGGAAACAGATTTCATTAAGCAAATTAAATTTCCTATTTATTTATTTAATTTCCTTTTAAAAAATAAAAAATAAAAAGAATCTTGCGTTAACATAATTATTGAGCTGAATAATGTGCCCATCAGGCCATCAGAATTATGAGTATATAAAGTAGCATTTAGTTGTTGTCTATATCTCTTTAAGATATGAATACGATGACATACATTCTTTATTTAATTTAAGGAGACACAATTTTATAATAAATACAAGAGAATACAAATAAATACAGAGATATACTTCTAAATGTAGGCATTTACTCAAATAAAGATGTTAAAAACATTTTTTTATGAAGAGTCTTATATTAAAAATATGCTTTGTTTGTTTGGTTATATTTTAAAAAAAGATAACATTTTTATAGTATATCAAATCAAATCCTACAATTTATCATTTAATGATAAAAAAAATACATCTTTATATAAAGACAATTATAAAATTTTTATGATAGAATTCACCATCTCTAAATAGTTAAAACTTTGAGACATAATTTATAAGATATTGATATTTTATATTTTTATCTTTATTTAATTTTTAAAATTTTAAATTTTACTCTTTTATTCTCCTTTCAAACTTATCTCTCTCCTATTAGCATCTTTCATCTCATTCTTTTTTTAATGGCTCGCCATTTCTTTCATCCTCTTCCATTCTCTCTCCACCGCTACTTTCGCTTCCATTACTGCTCTTTCCGAGATCGTTATTGCCATCACTACTGCACACCTTTCTCTCTCTTTTCCTCTTTTCATTGTCCACTGTTGTCTCTCTCCCACTCTTTCTCTTTGTATATTGTGCTTCGATCACTCTCTCTTCTCGATGATTTTAAAAACTTGTGTAGGGTACTACAAACGTCTGTCGCTTCGAGTGACGTAGAACGGCGGAGACACAGTGAAAGCAGAAATGTATTTGAGACACAGAAGGTTTGGAGAAGAATTATAAAAAAAGAATTTGCAAGTGTGAAGATTAGTGTATGAAATTAATCCCATGAAAAAAAATAAGGAAGAGTGAGGAGTTTATAAAATAAAAAATTATTTAATTTACTACTTTAAGATTTTTGAGTTAGATGTAGTTCTCATTTTATGTTCGCTCACTTTATTTCTCTTTTAAATTTTTCGACCGAAACTCCCGTGATCTAATAAATTTCTATTTTTTTAATAAAAAAATAAGAAGTGTTGAATTGATTTTTGAAAGAAATCTTGTTAGTAATAATAATTTAGGTTGATGTTTGATTTATTTAGTTATGAACGGTGGAGGAAAAAAATAGGTAGTAGTAGATGAAAAGTCTAAATGATGGTAGAGAAAATAAAAAATGAAGGTATTATGATTTTTTAGAATTTTGTGTGTCTTATGTCTTTATTTTAGCAAAAATAAAAGGAAAAGTTTAGGGGACTAGTAGTTTTATTAAATTTTGGCCAGTATGTAACTAGCAGAAAAAGGTGAACCATTGGATGAAATTTCATACCAATCTCACACCATCAAATCATTATTGATAGTTAGTTGATGACTAACAATCACAAAAATTACTGACCCTCAACATAAAATATATATACATATCTTTCGGCGTCTCAGTGTATATTCTAATCAAATGGAGCCCAAGGGAAGGCAACGCCTCGCATTCTCACGCTATCCAAGTATAAAGTACCCATGAATTATTGGATGGGTACGGTATCAATAGTTATGATCGGATAGGAAATTAATTGCCCAATAATATTGCTGTGCCACACCTACACATGCAGCGTATAGTGATTACTGCAACTTTGTAATATTTCAGTGATATACATTATTTGACTCCGCTTCCTCTTTATTGATTTTGGTTTTGGATGTGAATAGTGAAGGTTTTGCTTCACATTTTTTGAATATATAAATTCCTTTTTTCCCTTCTCAATTGCTTCGTTTATTATTTACATTAAATGATAATTATTTATATAGATTTTATTAGATTTATACTTTGAATTAGAATATCAATAAAATATGAAGATAGATCAATATTAATTAACGTGCATGTAAAATATATGATCACTACCAGAAAAACGGTGATTAGCCACGGAAAAAACCGTGGCTAAAATCAAGAAAATCCGTGGCGATTCAGCGTTTACAACGGATACACTTCCGTGGCTAACAAGGGCGACGCCTTTTCAATTAGCCACGGTTTTCGGCGGTTTAGCCACGGTTTTATGACCCGTGGAGACATCTAAATAGCCACGGTTTCTACGTTATTGGCCACAGACTAAACCGTGGCCAAATGACAACAGTGTAACCAATAAGTATAGTTTCCGTGTAATCATCTGTACATCTAATAAAATTAATATTCGATATATCTATTATTTACATTATTTAGTATTTTTATTGTCTATCTATACTTTTTCATAGCGAAAATATACACATCTATATGAATTTGGTATTAATAACACGTGCCATGTCTAATCTCCACATGATTGATACATTAATTAGCCGTGGAGAGAAGTAGACAGAAATATAGAAGTTTTTCTGCAATATGTATTTATAATATTTATTTATAGTGGCTATATATAGGTCTTAATATTAAGTCTAAAAGTATAATAGTATATATGATGACATTAAAATCTAAAGTGGATTGAAATACTTATTTATTTCATTGTCTTAAAAGAAATGTTAAGTTTAAACATTCAACTCATTTTCGAGGAAAAAAATACTAGAGGGTTAATATAATTTATATTTTTAGTCAACAATCAAAAAGGCCAAAAGTCACCAAGCAATATACAAGTTAATCATAGAAAGTTCAAATAGGTTCTATTTATTTTCTCTCTCAAACCTCTATATAGTATAGAACTTTATTAAGGGTATATAAAAAATCAATTATCGAATCAATTATAGATATAAAATATATAATAAAATACAAAATACATCTTAAAATTAATTTTAGTATTGGTTTTATTTTTTAGATTAAATTCAATGCACTCTTCATTTTTCTTTTATTGAGGGTCAAATATTTACGCACCAATTTTACTACGTTACCAATACCAATAGTATATTTGCCAATTTTTATCAACTTTTATTTATGATTATTTTTAATAGAAGTGTCTTTATAAATGTGTCTAATAAAAATATTTTTTTTATAACTGTGTCTAATAAGAGTGTTTTTATAAATATATTTTTTAGATATGTCTGTTTATACATGTATTTAAAATATAATAATTAATTATTATTGACAATAAATTAACAAATAATATATTTTTGGTATCCTATACTTTTCCTTTACACGCAAGGTAACCAATAAAAATAAAAATAAAAAACTGGGGTTGGAAGTAATTAATTTATTCATCTGATGAAATGATAAAGTACTAGCTAGGGAATATCATGCTTCTGATGAAGCAATGAAAACCCTAATGTACATAAAATCTAGACCACGGAAACTGGAAAACAGTACACTTGTCTGTCCTTTATTAGCATAACATCATACACATGGAACACATGATGATGATTGTGATTCATATCATTATATAGAAATCTCTTCAGTAGATCGCATATCACGTGCAAGATACTCATTTTATTTCCATTTGAACGTAGTTCAAGGATGAAGTGAAAGACCATGATAGAATCTCATGCGATTGGTATTGTGCTCCTGTTGCAGCTGAGAATCCAACCCTAACCCATTCTGGAAGCACATCCCTTAGGTCAACGACATGAGACACCTCGAATCGTTGACCATTAGAGTAACTTGCAATGACCTCTAGCTTTCGAGATCTAGAACTGTAAGAAACCAATACATTTACGGTTTCACCCTCTCTCCTCTCCCATTGCACAGTCTTGACGGATTGAATGGTGTTGACATCGATTCCAATATGCGGGTAACTTGGATCCCAATAATTGGAGAAGGTGTCGAACTCAACGGCAACAATTTGGTTTAGAGAAGGATTTAGATGGCTATGAGCGTCAAAGATCCCTAAAAGAGCTCCGGGGGAAAGCGCCGGTACGGTGGTGTTGGAGGGGGCGATGAAGAAGGTCAAGCCGTCGGCCGGTTCGGAAACCGGGGATTTGAGGAGGAAGCTGAATTGACAATCAAATTCTGAGAGTCGGTTTGTAGGTTTGTCCCAAAGCTGTAGTTCTGCTGATTGCAAGACTCTTCCAAGGGAGTTTGGAGCTGGGTTGCCTTGACTATTCACCTTGGTGAGATGGAGTGTGTTCTTGGTTGGTGAAATGGTTGAATCACCTTGGAAGATTAGGTTTCTTCCATCTTCTTGATTGAAGTTGTCGAAGCTGAAGGAAAGGGAATCTGATGAGTTTGCCTTGTTTAGTTGCATGAGGAAGATAATGGTGAAGGTAAGGAGAGGAAGAGAGAAGAGGAAGAGGTTTGTGTTGGAGATAGCCATGCCGTTACGTTGGATTTAGGATGGAAATTAAAGGTAGTTTTAGCCATTTGGGTATTTATACGGTGGAAAAATGAGGAGTGTTAAGGACTAACAACTTTTGTGATTTGTAATTATCAAATAGTCATTAATGATATTTTATTGGTGTGAAATTTTATCCAATGACTTACTTTTTTTGTTGGTTACATACTGGCCAGAATTTAATAAAATTGCTGGTCTAAACTTTTCCGTCGAAAAATAATTCACGCTGTTAGAGTGTTTAATGTCTTTTCTATTTTAGTAACATACATTTGCAGTCATTTTTTTTATTTGAGAAATTTTAAAGAGCTTAATTTTTTTATTAATATTACTCGATATTATTGGTCAATATCTTATTTTTTTATACTATTAGAATTTAGAATATAAAATTTATAATTTTAAATTTGGTATTTAAATATTAATAAAAAATAATAAATTTTATTTATTATATAATATTATTTTTTTATTTTACTAATAATTAAAATGAAATTAATTTTTAGTTAGTTAATAATAATATTAGCCAATTTTTTTATTTTTAATTCTAAAATTTTTATTTTAAAAATTCAAAATCTATAATTTAAAATTTAGAATTAAAAGTTTATAATTTATAAATTAATATAAATAAAACAATTTTAAAAATTTTAGTTGATTTTGATGGAAAAATTAAATTAGGCAAAAACAAAAAAAATGAGAAAAAGAAGTATTAAGTCTTGGAGGTGTAATAATTTAGTTTCAAACTTATAGAGTTCATTTCTGTAAAATTAA
Organism: Arachis duranensis; assembly: GCF_000817695.3. Taxonomy (NCBI): domain Eukaryota; kingdom Viridiplantae; phylum Streptophyta; class Magnoliopsida; order Fabales; family Fabaceae; genus Arachis; species Arachis duranensis. Next base: position 118,398,282 of record NC_029780.3, on the reverse strand, counting down.
AGAGAAATATTAAAAGAAGAAGTTATTTTTATAAGGAATAAGTACTCATTTGGTCTTAAGATTTAGGATCAAAATTAAATTCGTCCTTAATTTTATTTTGGATTTAAAATTGTTCACAACATTTCATTTGGTATTAAAATCGTTCTTTTAAAAAAAATATTTTTTAAATGACAAAGATACATCTTTATATTCTTTGTTTAGCTGTCTTCTCCTCTTATTCAAGAAAATACTTCGTTATCCAAACGTTTTTCACTCCTCCTCTTCCTCCTCTTTCTCTCTTTGAACCCATTCCTCTTCTTCCTCCTGAGCATCCTTGTCCTAATTTCGGTGCTCTTCAAAATGGTGTTGTTGTTGTGTTGTTGTTGCTGTTGTTGCATATGTTGAAAGGAAAAATCACGATAGAAATCTGCTATCGAAGATTCCTCTGCCGCCGTCGAGATTGACGGTCATCCTCGCCTTGCCATGCCACACTCTTGTCTCGCCTCACCAGTGAAGGACATCCTCTCCGCCGTCGTCGCCCTCCTCTTCGGCATCGGTCACGGCGCCGTCACGTCGTCACCATTTACTTTGGCGGCTATCCACGACCTTCTCCAGCGACAGTAGTGGCGAAGCAAACCGACAACCTTTCTGTCTCGACTTCGCTCTGGATCTCGTTTGTCTTTTTCTGTAATTGATTAAATTTTTCATTCTTTTTTTATTTTTATTGAAGGATTTGATGTTGCATTTAAAACAAAAAATTTTGAAGTATTGGAGATAGTAGTGAACATTAAGGCTGAGCTTTTCTGCTTCTTTGTTAGTGCTTGTAGAGACTTCTCTGATTCTAGATCTCCTTTTTTTTCTTTTTCTGGCGGTGACGATTTCAATAGTGGTGGCCATGATTTTGAGCTATCTCCCCTCTCGCTCTCTTTTTTTCTCTCTTCCCCTTTTTTCTTGGTAGTCTCGCTCTCTTCTTAATCTCTTTGAAATAAATGAGGTTGTTGATATTGTTTTTAAATTTGAATGTTATGTTGTTGATGATGAATTTTTAAATTTAAATGTTATATTTTGTTGTGTTGATGTTGTTGATGGATTAAAATGAATAGATATGAGAAGAAGAAGAGTTAGTGGTAATAAAACTAGTGGTGGTGGTGAATGATCGGGTTAGGATAAGGAAAAATATAAGAGTATTTTTGTCTGAAAAATGTTGAAAGAACGATTTTAATGTCAAATGAAACGTTGGGTATAATTTTAAATCCAAAATAAGATTAGGGATGAATTTGATTTTGATTCTAAATCTTATAGACCAAAATAGTACTTATACAGATTAGTTATATAAGGGATTTATTATAAACAGGCATTAGTTATATAAGGGATTTATTATAAACAGGCCAAACACGGGCCTATGTTTAACCTGGCCTGATAGAAAATAGGTCTAGGCTTTTAAAAGGGCAGACCTAGGTTTTTAAAATAGTCTGTTAGGCCTGCAGGCCGGCTTGAGCCTGCAAATATATATATATACTAGTAAAACTACTATTGGAAAGAGTTGAACTTGGGTCTTTTATCGTATGAAAACATCTTTATCCACTAAGCCATTTGCCTCTTTAATAATATATGTGTATTTTTTATTTTTTTAATATCTTTAATCTTTGATGTTGGAATATCAAAAGTCAATCAAATAAAATAATTCTAAAAATTTTTCCTCCACATTAATAAAGAAACAAACATACACACAGTCATTTTCTCTTCTCTTCTCCACTTTACATGCTCTTCTACCAGACTACCATCCTCTTCATCTTCTCTTCCTTTGATTGTAGGTATTTCTTCTTCTTTCTCATGTCATTATTTTTTATATTTGTTGTTATAATGTTAATTATTTTTTCATCAATTAGAATTTTATTCTGTCAAAGATTTTTGTGTCGTGATATTGTTTCTACTTTTTCAAACATAAAATTTTATCAATTTTTTTTCATTAAAAGGTTCTTACTTTATGCCATTGATATAATGAAAGTAAAAAAAATCATGAGATAATATTGTCTGTTAATTTTTGTTTAGGCATTATAATAGGTTTTAAAAATGGCTGAATCTGTAACTCCAAGTGATCCATTGGCCAATTCTATTTCTTTAAATGGAGAAAAAATTAATCGGTCAGTACCAATAATGCCAACAACAGATACACCATTACAAACACCAACAACTACATCAGCATCAACACGGACAACAACTATTACAAGTCAACCAGTCACTGATAAAAATGGTAGTAATGAAACTGTTATTACAAAAAAAGGAAAAAGACTACACCAATTTAGAACGATTTTGATCAAATTAAAAGTTCTGAAGGTACAAAAGCTATTTGCAAGTATTGCAAATCTATGTTTTCTTATGCTGGAAAAGGAGCTAGTACTTCATATTTATGGAGGCATTCAAGTAGTTGCTTACAAAGGAGATTGCATGTTGCTGCACAAAAGAAGCAACCAGTGATTCTATTTCAACCTTCCAATTCAAATGTTAATCCCTTTGTGACACCAGGTGCAAGATATTCTCAAGAGAATATGACACAAATAATTGCTACAGCAATTATGGTTCATGAGCATCCTTTTAGCATTGTTGAGGATGAAGTTTGGATGTGGGGCTTCCAATACGCTAATTTTGAATTTCATCAAATTTTTTGCAAAACTGCTCGAAGTGATTGCTTGGTGATATGTGAGGCAGAAAAGAAATAATTCAAAGCTTTGTTACAAGGTGTTAGGAAGATAAGTTTGACAACCGATATGTGGAGATCAAGCCATCAAATTGTTGAATACATGGTTATCACAGATCACTTTATTGATGCTGGGTGGAATCTTCAAAAAAAGATTTCGAGTTTTGGTCAGGTACCTGCTCCTATACGTGACATCGATGTTGCAGATGCTATTTACAAGTGTTTGAAGACTTGAAAAATTGAAAATAAAGTCTTCTCAGTATCTGTTGACAATGCTTCCTATAATGATTCATGTCTAAGGACTCTTAAAGATACTATTTCAGATAACAACTCATTACCTGTTGGTGGTAGTTTGTTTCATGTTAGGTGCTGTGCACACATTTTGAATTTGTTGGTATAAGATGGGCTAAGTAAAATTAAAGGTATTATTCACAAAATTTGTGAGAGTGTCAAGTATGTCAATTTTAATGATTCAAGATTTAAAACATTTGTTCAGATTGTTGAGAACAAGTGTTTGAATGAGAAAAAATTCATTATTGATTGTCCCACAAGATGAAATTCTACTTACAACATGTTATCTGCAGCTTTGAAATTTAAATCTGTGTTTTCTGGGTATAAGGAAAGAGAACCCCATTACAGTTATGAACCATCATGAGAGGATTGGAGAAAAGTTCAGAAGATTTGCAAACTTTTAAAAACTTTTAATTTTGCTACTCATGTCATTTCTGGTAGTGAGTATCCTACTGTAAATTTGTACCTTTCTAAAGTTTTGAGAGTGAAACAAGTAATTGATGATGCTATTGAAGATAGAGATTCCTTCATGAGAGAAATGACAACCTCAATGAAAAAAATTTTTGACAAATATTGGGGAGAATGCAATATGGTAATGTCTCTTTCTTGTGTTTTGAATTCTAGGTGCAAATTATATGTTATTAAATTCTGTTTTTCTTTAATTTACAAATCTGAGCATGTGGCTGCTGAAAATGTTGAAAAAGTAAAGAATACATTGCAAGAAATGTATGATGAATATGCTGAAGAGTGTCATGGTGATACAATAATAAGTAGAGTTAACACTAGTGGTCTAGTTACTTCTTCTAATGTGGTTAGTTCTGAAATTAGTGAATTGATGAAATGTTGAATATGGTTTGAGAAAAAAATCATTCATCCAACAAAATCAGAATTAGAAGTTTATCTTGATGAGAGTGCTTACATTCCTGAAGGCAATTCTAAGTCTTTTAGTGCTTTAGAGTGGTGGAAAAACAATAGCCTGAAATTTAAGGTTTTATCTAAAATGGCAGCGGATATATTAGCAATTTCTGTCTCAACGGTGGCTTCAGAGTCCTCATTTAGTACTGGAGGAAGAGTTATTGATGAATATCGTTCTCGATTAAATCAAGAGTCCATTGAAACTCTCATTTGTGGAGGAAATTGGCTTTGGAACAAGTATGATTTGAAGAAAAAACTAAAGATAAAAATCAACTTTCTAATATTTCTCTTTTTGATTAAGTATCTATGTTATAGAAAATATTTTCTCTTTTTAAATGTGAGAACATTGATATTGGTATGATGTGAGTAGTTAGGATAATAAAGTTGAACTTTCATGATATATAAATGAGGTATCATATAATTTATACTAAGATTATGACCATAATTTTATTTTGAACATTTTTTATACTAATAAAAAAAGTATTTGTTGCATTTACATTATTTAAAAATCTAATGATATGCGTATGTTTGCTTTTTGTTTTTTCAAGGTGTTGGAACAGGAAGATTAAATCCCTTTCAAGCTTGTAGGGTTAATCGATTAATTGTCCAACATTTTTTTTTACTGTGTTTTGATTTAAGTAGTTATTAGCTTTTATTTGATGTTATGTTTAGTTGGTTTGTTACAACTCTTGATATTGATAAAGTCTTTTATTTTGATATGTTACATATTTTGGAAGTAGCCAAGTGGGAATATATTCCATATATATATATATTTTTAATCAATGATAGTTATTTATCGATATTTTGTCTTTATTTTGTATCAATATTGTCCATAAATTATATCTTAAATTTAATTATTATATAAAAAAATAGGCCTATTGACCGCTTCAGGCCAGATTTAACAATAGGCCAGACTCAGTACTTATTAAAAAGTCTATACCAAGTTACAGGCCAGGCTTAGACCAATATACTCTATTACAGCCTGACCTGTTAAAAATAAAGCCTGACCTGGCCTGGCCTGTTTCCACTCCTAGGTGAAAGCTCGCCCTCTACCACAACCATGTGACTCACTCGACCTACCTTTGTTACCGGCCGTCATGTCTGTACAATGAATATATTTGTAATATATTAATAACATAACAAATACCAAAATAATAACATAAGAATACACTCAAGAAGTAACAAATAATTCTTAAAGTGTTTTAGTTTAGTACATTAAAAAAAATAAGAAAAATTACATAGTATTTTATTTTCAAAGTAATTAAATTAGAATGAATAAGTGTTTTGGTTAGTTTAGTAAACTAACAAGTGCCTATAGAACACTAAAACACTAATTGCACACGAGAAAATTTTCTTTTATAAGAACCAAAATGAATATATACATATATATAGTTCTCTTGTAAATATCATAAATATTTATCATAACACCAACTTAACAAAATAAAAAATGTAAACTAAGATCAAAATAATTATTCAAATTAACAATTACATAAAAATACAGTAACCCAACGATTAATTATAACAATTTCAAAAACATAATTTTATTTTTTTTATTTTACTGAAAATCTTATAAAAATTTCGACAAAATCTCTCCTAACATTCGGATTTCTCTACCCTTCAAGGTTTCCATCCAAACCAAATATCCATCAACCCTTCTCAATCGGTTAATTTTTTTCAATTATTATTAAGGTAATATATAAACAGCATAATCATTATTAACACAGTCAAGTATTTTTCTAACAATTTCAATAGCAGGAATAAGCAAATAGTTCAATAATTCAACATTTTTATCAATCTCATAGTCTAATCTAACTTATTCTAACCACCTAAATTTACTAAAATAGAAAATTAAACAACTGATCTCTACTAACTAATTAATTAATTTGATATAACAGAATTTGAAATAACTAGAGTTCAAACAAAAAACCTTGAAGAGGGATGGAGGTGCAGTTGCAACAGAAGCAGCAGGGGCGTTGCAACAGCAATGGCAGTATCTTCAGCAGCGACGACGGCATCTTTAGCAGCAACGACGGCATCTTCAGTAGCGGCGGCAGCGTCTGAGGCATATGCGACGACAGAGGAAGTTGAGGGGGAGGAGAGATGAGAAGGTTAGAGAGAGATTGGGAGGGTGAGAGGAGAGAATGAAGGACGAAAGAGAGCAAGAAGTTAGAGAGAGAGAGAGAGAGAGAGAGAGTAAATTCGAAATAAGGGAGAGGGGTTCGCGATTCTAATTTAGGGCACGATTACCGTCAGAGGCAAATAACTTTTATGTTAACGCGGTGTGAATCACCAAAACATAGCGTTCTATTAAATGCCTCTACTGTCGAATCTATCTGACTATAACTCCGACGCTAAAGTTTGGCGCCATTTTTTTGTGGTTTCCTGCCAAAAATTACTAGCAGATTTATTGTCAGAAGATACTATCTATAGGTGATTATTTGACATGATGAATCCTACATCAAATCCGTCGTTAAATCTGACGCTAAATCTGATGGTAATTGTCATCACCAAATCCGACGATAAATATGACGGTACTCAGCATTTTTTTGTAGTGGCTGGTTAATTCAGGACCAAGTGTTTGAGAGTTTATTAGGTGTGGGAAAGTTCTCGCATAATTGTTTATTCATAGAGTAAGTATGGTAAACACTTTTAATATTGTATGGTCTGGTCCAAAATTAGATAGAAAACTCTATTATAGTTATTGTGAGACTTTGATGTCTACCCATTTAAAGGCTCTGATACCTAATGTAAGTATAAACTCCACAATTAATTAGCTCTAGGATTATTCACTCATATAAATAATACTATCATATTTTTCTATCTCTCAAACTTAACAACACACTCACAAATGAGAAGAAAATTTCTAATAACTCAATACATTTTTATTGATATGGAGAGATCATTATTAAAGTACATGGATCTTAAGCCTTTATATAGTTAAAATATGAGAATATACTTAATTGTTAAAAAAATATTATTGGCTATGGACAACTAAGCATGAATTGTAATAAAGGTGAATTGTAATAAAAGTGATGAAACTTGTAGAAAATTCAACCTATTATACTAGTTGTTTTGATAAGCTAAATGACTCCTGAATATAATATATATCTAGCCACTATTGTTGACTACCTTTGACTTGTCTTTATCATGTAATAGAATTTTATAAGTCATATTCGAATACCACATTTTAAACATAAGTCAAAGACAATCAACAATAGTAGTTAGATATATTATAGTCATGAACCATTAAGTTTATCAAAACAACTAGTCATATAGCAAGGTGGGTTGAATTTTTTACAAGTTTCATCACTTCTGTTACAATTCTTACATAGTTGTTAATAGTCAATAACAAATTTTTTTTAGCAATTAAGTATGTCCTCATATTTTGCATATATATATAAAGACTTAAAATTCATATATTTTAATGATCTCTTCACATGAATAAAAATATATATATTAAGTTGTTAGAATTTTTTTTATAAGTATGCTGATGAGTTTGAGAGATAAAAAAATAATAGTATTATTTATTTAAATAAATGATCTAGAGCCAATAATTGTAGAGCACATACTCATACATATATTAACCTTTTTTTTTGTATGTAATATTTTTGTTTCTTGAAGTACCTTCAAATGAGTAGAGACAATTTTTTGTATGTAATATTCTTACACTAGTGTATTAAAACATAATTAGACTCATACATCAGGGAGGAAAAAACTAATAAAACACAACTACTCTTATATAGTGCTCCAATTTTATAATAACTGAGCTATTACTGCTGTTAGAACAAAAAAACATAAAACAGTTTCTAACAAATTTCTAGCGTTGCTTCTTAATTAGTTTCAGTTTGTTTTCCTTTTCTATCTTTAATATAGACCTTCTCCACGAGAGGAAGGGATGGATTTTTTCCTATAAAATTAGAGTGAATGAAGGGGAAAAATCTTATGAAAACTAATGTTCAAGGATGTGGACACTATTGATCTTGGGTCATATGTTTACTATGTTGGGCCTTTGAACATCTCGTAAAGAAGAAAAAAAAAAAACACTATAAGCATAATACATATGCAGCTGAGACTTGATTCATATGGTAATTTATGGAAATAGATCTTCTCAAATATCAATTGTTAAAAAATTAAGATTATAAAGTGTAATCTTTAACTCTTTATTATTTTCTCTTTTATATTTATTCTTAGTCCCATTTATAAAATTAATGGTGAGAGATTATATTTTACCCCTTCAATTATTAAAAAAAAATTGAGAGAATTCATTCTCGTAATTAATGTACCTTTTAATATGTTATATTTAGATTCAAACCTTGGTAAATGCACCAAGTAATGAATAGGAATTCTTTAAATATTGTGTAGATGAATATGTTGTGATATCTAGAATTAGAGTTGTCCAATTTTTCTGACAGGAAAACATAATACATATAATATAGCAAGACATTTATATTTTGAGGCATTCAGACCAAGTATATATATTAAGAGGCATGTGATATAGTGACAAAGCTGTTTGCCTCAAACACAGCCACACCAAGTTCGAGTCCTTGTAGTTGCTAAATTAGTGTGTGTGATTGTGTTTGTATGACCAAAAAAAGCAAGACATTTAGTTGAACAAAGCAAGAGATTTCTCCGTTTCAATACCAAGATATATATAGCAAGACATCTACTTATACAGTATATATATGGGAAAGTTATGTATTTTGAAAATAGGAAGATACAAATAAAACCGTTAAACAAAATTTACAAAAAGGGGAAACAAATAATACCACCACAGGTCCACAGCATATGTAAGGCACATATAACGTGAATAATTTTATTTAAAAAAATCTATTGAGAAAATAAACAAAGAAAAAAGTGTTTATTTTATATGAATTAAATAAACATAAAAATTAAAATCCAAAAGCTAATTAGACAAAAGTAAAAACAACTAACAAACATAATAAACTGTGTCTTGGAGCAGGATATAGATTAATGGAAAAGTCTAGGACCAGCAGTTTTGTTGAATTTTGGCCAGCATTTAATCAACAGAGAAAGGTGAGTCATTGAATGAAATCTCAAATCAATCTCACACCATCAAATCATTATTGATGGCTAGTTGATAACTAACAATCACAAAAATTGCTGACCCCTAACATTGCTCATAGATTAATTAAGGCTTATCTGATCTGTTTCTGTCTCTTTTCTTTTCTTTCTTTCCTCTTGTTTCTCTTTAGTTCTGGCACCCGAAAAAAATATCCTACAATAAAATTATCACCAGATAACGAACGCCATCAAGATTATTGATACTACTAAGAACATAACCAGGACAAAGGCAATGCCATTCCGAACGTATATTTACTTGAGATAAAAAATAAAGTTAAAGTATTCAAATTTTCACATTACAAAACGAGCATGAATTTATTAAATTTTGACTAAACACTCAATCCGGTTATGTGTCCAAATTTTTGAAAAAGAAAAAAGAGATAATACAATCTTAATTTTTTTTTAGACAATACAATTTTTTTATTGGAAATTTGTTAAATAGTAAGAGAAATTAATTATAGAATTTTTATTTGTAAAGTAAAGTATTAAATTGGTCCCATTTAAATCTAATTCTGTTTTGGTTACTAAGGTTTAAAGTATCTTATTTGAATTAAAAAAAAAAGTTTTATTAGTTTTAATGAATTATGCCATTAAATCAATGTTAAATAATTAATGAAACTCGGTTTTCGGATATAGAATACTTATATGACCAAACTCTTTGGTTGTCGAGAGAAGGTCTCATGGTAGAAGTGACGATGGCCTTGTTCTCATTGTCGCTGGTGAGCTTTTCCGCGGGAAGCGAGTTCTCGACGATATTCTCCATGTGTTTGAACCAAGACTAGTGGCTCGCAGTGATACATTCACTGTTGTCTGCTGATCCTGTACCTCTTGAGTTTGTATTTTTTCTTCAGAAAATGATATTAAAATTTGGTGGAACGGAAACGTTAATTATTTAACATTAACTTCATAATAAGAATACACTAAAATTAAATGAAATTTTTTTAAAATTTAAATAAAATACTTAAAAACCAAAATAAGATTAAACCCAAATGTATGTGACTAATTTATTATTTTATCCTATTTATAATTTATGAAAAAAATTTTAATAATAGAGCCAACTACCATCATCACTTTCATTACCTTCCTCATTTTTATCATTATAACTTATATTTCTATTATTTTTATTGTACGATTATATTTCATCACCATCATTATCTCTTTTACTATCACCAATATCAACACTAATAATACCATCAACATCACCATGTGAAGGGACATTGAGATGAGTTCATGCAACAGTGTTCTAACTTCTTAAGTGTTTAGAATAGAGAAGAAAAAATATAGAGATGAAGAATCTTAGTGTAGAAAGAAAAGGAAATTTGTTATTGAAGAAATTGTATTGTATGAGAAATATGAAAATGTACATATATAGTTGAGCATTTACTCTCTTGACTGTACGATTATATATATATACTGTTGCAAACTAACCTCAGCAGTGATGGCCAACCAAGACTCTTAAAGGATCAAAAATCATTACTCATCAATTTTGATTTCAGTTTGTTTACTATCTTCTGCACCGTTCTCTTCTCTCATTTTTTGTCTAATGCTATTTTTTTGTTTTGAAAGATTTTTATACTATAATTATTTATATTTTTTGAGACATCATTTTTAATAGTGACCTTTTTCCACTTAATAATTATCAATTAGAAAATTTTAAAATAAATTTATTAATAATTTATAAAAATTTAAAATCTTGTAAATTACAAATAAAATTCTAAAAAATTAATTTTTGTTATTATTTAACTATTTTTTTAAATAAAAAATTCATATTGTCTCAAAACAAAAAAATCAAAATCAAAGTTTTTTCTGTTTTTAAGACAAATTATTTTATCCTTCGTAAAAATAAATAAATACCGAGTTGAGTTTTTCTCTTAAATTTTAGATATGATTAGATATAGAACTATTTACTTTATTTATACCCACTTAAAGTTTAAGTTTTTTTTAAAAAAAAAAAATCAAAAGATATCTATTTATTTATACGAATAAATTTATTAGTAGGATCATTTGAATCAACTAACGATAGCAGAAACGGGATATTAACGACAAGTGTTATTATTAATGATTATTTTGGTCATAAATTAAAAATGGTAAATTTTGAGAAAAATATAATAAAATAAAAAAAGACAGTGACAAAAATATACAAGACAAATAAGCTAAGCAAGAATCAATTTTAGATGCATTATTTGCAATATAGAGCAATTGATATTAGTGACTGTGAAGCATGTGAATGATAGAAAAGCAAGAGGCATAGCTTAAAAGGTGAAATTTTCAGAGCAGACCCTTGTCGTCAATCGTCATGTAAGTGATTGACAAAGGAAGATATTAAAAAATAAAATAATTATATATATTTAGCGATTCTAATACATAGATAAAGTTTAGATAAAAATAAGCTTTTGAAAAACATATTAAAGGTATTTTAAAATTACATATAGTTTTCTATTATAATTTTATATTCTTATAAAAATAGAAATAAAGATTCAAACTCTTTTTAACTTAGGGTGTGTTTATTTTGGTATTTGAAAGAGGATAAGTACGTTTAAATTTTTTAAAAGCTTTAATTTTTTTTGACTATTTTTTTCATAAATGTAGACATAATTTTGTACTTAAAATTAAGTTTATTAGAAGCAATAATTTTTAGTTTTTATTTTGACTAATGGGCGTTTAGCCATTGATTCTAAATCTTTATTTTTTTTCAATAAACCTTACTCTTTGTACGGGTTTGTAATATTATTGTTTTATTTATAAAATTTTTATTATTTTTTTAGAAGTAAATATTAAATCGGCATTCGAAAGATTATAAATAGTACCTGACTTTTGTTTTTGACAAAATAATTCTAAAAAATTTTTAAAATTTGACAAAATTATCCAACAAAAAAAATGGCGTTACAGTGAATGAAAAATACTGATGTGCTTATAAAAATATTATTATTTTTATAAGTTATGCTTTTAAAATATGACTAAATAATACTTTTATGAGATGATGTTTCTCATCTTTTATTGAAGAACATGAAAAAAATAACAAAAAAAAATTATTAAAGATATAATTATTTATATTTGTCTTTTTTAATTATTTAAAGTTAAAAAAAAGTGATATTATGATATAATATTAGACTTTTATATTCGAAAGATGTAAAGTTTGATTTTTGATAAATTTAAAAAAATAGTATAAGATAAACAAAAAAATTATATAAAAAATTAAATAAATCTAAAAACAGATTCTTACCATAAAAGAATATTAGAGAAGAGAGATAAATATTGGTATAAAAATTATCCAGAGGATATTCGCCACGGTTCTTATAAATAAATGCACGAGAAGAACGTGGGGAAGGTCCAGCGTCCACATCATAGGGTCCATCTTAGACAGTTCTTTCAACTTGGACCGCACAAGTGTTTCGGAGATGGAGATGGAGATGCGATAAGGTGGGATGGGACCATGAATATCATGCTTGCTTTGTCTCTTTGCAAATTATATAAATAAATAATAAAATAATTATCAATAATGCAGCTACTCGTCGCAGTCTATCAATTGCTTCTACTTACTTCCACAATCATCACAGACATGGTCCTGTTCTCTTCCTCCTCATGCATGCACCATCTTATCTACCCTTAATAACTCCACCTACCATAAATAATTTTCCTAAACTTTTTGCAAAGAAAATGATAGATATTACTATTAAAGAAAAGTATATGAAACCAAATAAGAATAGAGAGAGATAATGAACTATTAGTACAATGTATACAATGGACTATTGAGTTATAAAATGAACATTTTCTATATTATTTAAAATAACCATCTGAGTATTAGGGATAATAAACATCTTCCCGAAAATATTAAATTGATTTTGGAGTTCATCAAAGATCGAACTCTTGACCTTTCAGATCTAGCACTTTAATACCATGTCATGATACCACTCATCCTAAAAGTTCCAAGATAGAAAAAGGTAACACTAATGATTATATCTCTAATACTCCATAAACTTCTATTGTGCACATTGTATAAATATTCCATTGGCTCCTCATACTTTCCCAATTATAAATATAGTAATTAGTTTTATTTATTTATGATTTAAAATATTGGTTATTAAATGTTTCACCACATTTAAATTAAGAGAAAATACGTTCAGTATCATTGCAACGTGAATTACAGAAACTGATTCAATTAGCTTCCGTCTTTTCACCTTCCTTCCTTCTTCAAATACTTAAAACATGATTAAACACCATCCACGTACAAATTTTAAATTCAGTCAGAGACATTTGACTGATTTTTTACTGGAACCATCTTAGTTTTCTAACATTATTATACTCTTAATCAATTGATATTTCTTTTTTGTACATCTTACTATTTTATGGTATATATGAATTAAATTATAGTTTTAGAAAAGTGATACTCTTACAACGGCATGATTGCATTGATAAATAAACTTACATTCGATAACTTATATTAAATGTCAATTTTGTCAATTTAAGTTAAGTTGGAATAACATAACATATAGGTCACTCGCGCAAAGTTTTGTAAAAATAATAGACAATATTAAGAAAGTTATAATCAAACAGTTATATATATATATATATACAAGAAGTTCGTACCACTCTGATTTAAATGTATACAAAAAAGTTTATCGAAAATGATATGAGATTAATATTAACTTTTATAAATATGATGATATATACAGGGTATAATAAGTTTTGAATTAACTATTATTAGTTTTGTAAAAATGTTTTTCAATGGAAACTTGTTAAATAGTGTAGGAATTGAATTTGACCTACATAGTGTAATACTTCGTTTTATTTTCTAATTACTTTTATCTATTTTATTTTTTGGGACTTCAAATTTAAATTAACAACAATAACAATATAACAACAAAAACAACTTATGTCACTCAGGCAAACAAATTTTTATATGATTTGTTAGGAAGAGAAATCTTAAAAAATAGATATTTTTCAAAAATAGAGGGATAGAAGAATCTGTCAAGAGCGAATTATAAAGTTTTAATTAAAAATTTTAAAAAGTGAATTTTCTAACCGTAAATTATTTTTTTATCTTTTAAAAAGTGAATTTGTCATTGAATTTTTTTTTAATTTTCAAAAAGCGAATTCAACAATGTCAAATTGCTTTTTTTTTATATATTTAAAAAATGCAACTAAGCGAGTTGTCTTTATTATATTTTTTTATTTTTTTATTTTTTTAAAAATACAATACGCCAACGACAAATTTTAAACTAGGGGTGGAAGTAGGTGGCACTACTTGATGGAGGACTCGTGATTCAACTTATTTTAGACTCTTTTCGATTCGACTCATTTTATTATGGTGAATGTTATGATGCCTATAATATGGTATTTATTTACTAAAAAGGGTTAAAATTTATTATTTTATTTAAAAAATATAAAAATAAATAATTTTTAAAAAATCAAAATTTACTACAAAAAATAAGTTAGCTAATATTTAAACAAAAATTCATAGACACTATAAAATTGGCCTTTTATTATATAGGTCAAGTTTATGTTTTTTTTATAAAGTTTATTAATTAAAAAGATCAGTCTATAAATTTTTAAAAAGCCACGAAACTCGTTGATTCAGCTCGTCAAAATATTTTTTTTGTAAAAAAAATTATTCTTAATTTAGATTTTTAACTATTTATTTATATTAATACAAAATTAAATTTAAAAAATTAGTAGTTAAGATTAATTAAAATTATAATTTTTTTTAAAAAATATAAATTATAAATATAGATATAATATGTGACTAATTATATATATATATATGAATAATTATGTTTTATAAATTATAAATTTTAAATTTTAAAATATATTTAATATTAATTTATAACTTTAAATTTATTATTTTAAATTATGGTTTACAAAATATACTTTTTAAATAAATTTGTTGGCTTGTCAAATTTTAAACAAATCTAATTTGTAAAATATATTTAATATTAATTTATAACTTTAAATTTATTATTTTAAATTATGGTTTACAAAATATACTTTTTAAATAAATTTGTTGGCTTGTCAAATTTTAAACAAATCCAATTTGAATCTGAAAAAAAAAACTATAAGAGATAACATGTATAAATTTGTTTATTGCAAGTTCGTCAAAATTAAATATTGGTTCGACACAACGCATTTCCACCTAGAGCACCACATCTCAATAAAAAATGATATTACACCATTCTTTTAAAAATTAAAAAATATATATATATACAAGTTAAAAAGTGATCTCAATCAACGCACGTTACTTTTTCTTCTTGTCTTTTTTTGATCGGGCTTTTCTACTTAAGCATCATAATTTTCAATGTCTTTATTCCTTTTCAACCTTTAATCGATCTTTTCATTTTTTAAAAAAATATTTTTTTAGTACTACTATACGTACGTACTACTTTTATTATTTTTCACGCACGCGAAAACTTATATATAAGAAAAAAATAATTAATTTATCTATTTTATATGTACAATAATACGATGATTCTTTCAGAGAAAATTGGTATTGATATTTTATTCATTAATAAACTTATCAAAATATTACTTATTTTTATTCTTTTAGTTTTTGCTATCTTTGTTCTCTCTTCTATGTTTGTTTTGTTAAAAAAAAGGACGTGTCATGTGAGAAATCACTTTCTTCTATGCGATTTTTTAAGAGTTAATTATTGTGTACCAAACTACCAAAATGATTTTACATTGCTTGTTAATAAAATTTAAAGTACGATAACTAAATTTTATTAAAAAAATATGTCTACATCAAATATGATAATTGCTTTTGTTTTATTTCTTAATTTTTAACAATTATTCTTAAAATACTATAGAATTAGAAAAAAATCCTAAATTAATAGGATATTTTGGTTTTGGTAGCCTGCGAACGAACTTAATAGTGATAAATAAGGGTGGCAATAATGAATAGGATAAAATAGAATTTAAACTTTATCTTAATTTTATTTGCGAATTTAAAGTTTAAACTTCTTAATCCAAATCATACTCGTATGCTAGACATCTCTACTCGACCATATCAGTTTCGACCCATAAAATACAAATTTATTTTCATTTAAATATAATATTGTCTTTTTACAGTGAATTATATCAAATATTATTTATGTAGGATTGCTAAATTGAGTTACTAATTAGATGATATACTAAGTATTTGTGTAAAAAAAGTTTAAATTTCTACTTTTATATATATATATGAGACGGTTAAATACTCGCAAATGCTTGTAGTATTTAGACTGCATTTATTTACAGAGATAAATACAGACAAAAATATAAAGACACAAAATTATATTTGATAGAGGAGATATGGATAGAAATAATAGGTCTAAAAATATTAAATTAGTATATTTTATATCCATACTGACAAGAAAAGATATAAAGATACTAATAAAAGATACAATTTATTTTTATTTTTTTTATTATTCTTGTTAATCTTTTATAATTATATTTTTTACTATTATATTTTTCATTTCAAATTTTTTGAATAAAAAAAATGAGAAAAAATTATATTTTTATCTCTCTATTTTTTATATCTTATTCTCAATGTCTTATTTTATTCAATTTTTAGAAACAAACGCAATTTTAGAAATGACAAAAAAAAAAATTGACACCTATAATAAAAGAGTAGTTAATGGAAATTCACAAAATTTTATAAAGACAGAAATTTGCTCCCACGAAATAAATGAAAATTAGAGTATGAATCTGTAAAATTTTCACAAAAGAAAAATGACTTAAATACTCTTATATATATAAATTATATAAGTAATCATAATTCATCCTATTAAAAATTGTTATATTGTTTTATTAAAATTTTTATTTTATTTTATTTTAATATATTAGAGATTTTGTGTATATATTTAATTACTTTAAATTTATTTTTGAATTGTATATAATTTGATATATTTAGGTGAATTATATTAAATTCTGTTATATCGTATGTAAGATTATTTAAAAACTTAATACTCA
>NC_029780.3:118376081-118381339 GCF_000817695.3 Arachis duranensis | reverse complement strand
AACAGAAACTCATAACAAATTAAAGATGGTATACAGAAAACGTTTTAGGTACTACGAGCCCTCGTGATAAAGAATCTGCGTTTTGTGGCCACATCCACATACGTAACTATGCAAGAGACAAATAAATTGCTATCCGCCACGTTTTTGTTTCATTCTAAATATTGTCACATAATTAATCACATTCATGCCAAAGAATAATTAATTAAATAGAATTGTTGTCGCTATTAAATATAACCTTATAAAAAAGTCTAGGATCAATAATTTTTGTGTTTTTTGACCAGTATTTTAACCATAAAAAAAAAAGAGTGATTTCTTATCATTAGATGTAATCTCATACCATTAAAAACACTATTAATAACAAATTGATGGTTATAAAATACCAAAATTACTGACCCCGTAACATTCCTCTAGTTTTATTTTGATTTTATAAAAAATATTTTGATCTAGTCAAACATTTAAAAATTAGTTACTTTAATTTTCACCGTTACTTTATTATTCTAGTTGTAACATAGTATTTTAAATATTGACTTGACAAGTTATAATTATATAGAATATGATGTTAATAATTACTTAAATAAATTGATAGCAAAAACTAAAATAAATTTTTTCAGTTTAGTTGATTGACAAAAACAAATTTTCGTTGTGACTAAACCGAAAAATAAATATTTTACAAAAATAAAATTTTTTTAAGAAAAAAAATTCATAAGTCCATCTGAATAAATCCCATCTGATTATAACCATTCAAGAAATATATAAGTTTTAGGTTTTTTAATTTAAATAAAATAAAGAGTGACCAATATTATCTGATTCCTTTAAACCAATTTTAAAAATATAAATCTTCTATTTTTAATAATATATAAATCGTTCTACAACTGTGTATTTTAAATTATATATTAACGGTTACATCTTAAAATGATTTGTATTTTAAAGTGCCTTCGAAAAATACATATAAAGTATCTTAGAATACTGAACTTATATTAAAAAAAATTATTTATGTGTAAAAGCTAATTCTCACTCACTTAGAGTGTTTTAACCATTTATTACTTATCAAAATTTCATTTGTTGTCATGTTGTGAGAGCATGTGTTTAAGAATTTAATTTCTGGCAACCTAGATATATACACTTATTATTAGTTGTAAATTCACTAGCTAACTCATTATATTGATTACACCATAGTTGCATAATGTTGACCATGTAGTATGGCTTTAGACGAAAAAAATAGTTTTTGAAAAATAAAAAATAAAAAATTTAATTATAATTGATTTCGTAACTTATATTACTTATAAATTTCATAATTTTAATTTAATAGTGATTAGACTATCACTTTTTCATTTTATTAATATCTTATTTAAAAAAATCTCCTGATCAAAAAATATATTGTCATTATTTTTTATTCAATTCTCTAGTTCACAAATTTACACGTAGGTTTAAAGTTAATCACTAACATAAAATATATATATATATACATTAAAATTAAATTAAATTATATATATTTAATTATTTATATATAATATATTAATAATTAATTTTAGTGACTAATTTTAATGTATAAATAATATTTTTAATATATAAAATCCAAATTAAATGAATCTCATATTCATATCTTATAAAATTATTTTATTAAAGTCAACACAGTAAATAAATATTAAAAGGAATTAAATTATTGCAAAAAATATTTAATATATATAAAAGTAATTGACATCGTGGCTGTTTGTTGTTGTTTAGTACGTAGCTCTTCATGAATTTGTAGGAAACATATATTCACTATCAACGTAAATCGTCACAGCTATTGGCCATTTGAAAGTTGCGCATAAATTGTTATAGACTAATAATAAGAGTTAACTTTTGTACATAAATCGTCCTCTTCTAATATATTTTAGATGTAAAATGTGTAAATTATTATATCCTATTATGACAATTTATATTGATATTGAAATCTCAGTATCTTAAAATATTTTATGTGTAAAATAGTGCTAAGGAGTCAATAGCCTAAGTGTACAATGGACTAAATTTTTGGTCCATAAATAAATCAATAAAATGAACATCACCTATACTATTTAGAATAACCATCCGGATACCAGGATAAATAATCATCCCAAAAATTTAAGCTGATTTTGGGGTCACCAAGGATCGAACTCCTAACTTTTCGGATCTAGAATTCTAATATCATATCGTGAAACCATTCATGCCAAAAGCGTAACCTAATAGAACAATATAACACTAATGATTATATCTCTAATACTTTCTAAACCTCCATTGTACGCATTGTACGTTTAAGCTATTGACTCTCTATACTTTTTTTTATGTGTATTTTTTTTAGAACACTTCAAAATATAAATTGTCTTGAAATGTATCAGTTAACATATTCAAAACACACAATTTTAGAACGATTTATATAACATTAGAAGTAGGAGATTCAGATTTTTTAAAATTAGTGTAAGAAATCCAGTAATATTAATCGTTCTTTATTTTATTTAAATAAAAAAACCTAAGTTTTACAATTAAAAAGAATAAAAAAAACCAACAATTATAAAAAAATATTTTGAACCATTTTCACTTGTAAAAGAGAAAAAATCATAGAAAAGACAACGTGGAGAATAATTTTGATTGTTTCTTATAATTATTAGTTGTTTACTTTTTATTCATGAATTTAATTTTGCTCGTTAGTGGTTTGCAATGTCTGAATACTTTAATATATGGAAAGAATATCCAAAAAAAACGATGAAAGTATTCTGTAAACTCATCAACCTGCTTACCAACGCGTATTGGAGAAGTCTTTAAAATAGCCACAGTCCATCCATCGTAGTCTGCACCCCAAGGATCCAACGGAGTAACTCGGCATATGACTCTTTTCAATCTCCATAAATCTGTGCTATTGCCTTCTGTTTTGCCATCTACACCTTTCTATAACTAGGCCTGAATCCATAGGTTGCCTCAGTCGCTTCTTGCAACACCTTTATCTTGACCGCTGCATCAGTCCTAACCAACAAAAAGATCCTCGAACAAATAACGTGGTGATCAAGCTGCCGGCGGTCGCTCGAAATCGAAGTGGCCAAGCAAGTGTGAGTCCCGTTGTACCTTCTAACCTCCCAATTACCCTTGCACTGCTGAAGTGTGATGCGAATCATCCACGTGCAGCCTTTCCCAAACTTCTTGCATCTCCCATGATACTTAAGATGATCCGACTCCAAAACCCAATATTGTATCCCACGACGGATGCTATAATCCTTAACACTCAACAGAACTTCCTCCTTAGTCGAAAAAGATTGGCCAATCTGAAATTTTTCCGCAAGATTTCCCTCGTGTAATCATTGGCCCCCGAAGGTGGGATCAATGTCCAGTTGCTGACCGACTGCTTCCAGGTTCAATGTCGAGAAATGTGGCGGTTGTTGATGGGATCCCGAACTGGATGGCCTTTGACGTGCTGGCGGGTTCCTAGGAGTATCCTCATCACTGTCCCCTAATATATGATCTGGCTCGTCGTCCGAATCATCGTCTCGTATCGCTTTTTCAACATGATCCAGCTCACCATCACCTAAAAGACCAGGAATCAAACCCGCTGGCCCAGCTAACCCTGCTGGAACAGATGGATGTTCATGTAACAGACAACCACGTGCAACGACCGGCATCGAAGTAGAAGCACCCCCCCACCATCGTCGACTAAGAATTCGGGCTGATGCCTTGGAACTGTCGACACCATCTTCCAGCTTGGCATACAGTTCGTGTATTCTCACCTCCATAAAACTGCGTCGACAATGAAACAAAACCTGCATGTCTTCGTCCGACACTATCACAAATGTTTCATACTGTACATCAGTTGACACAATCGCAATCGGAATCTTGTAGAACAACTTCTTCACCAACTTGGCCCCACACAACCCTGACTTCTGCAATATACTTGTCTTTAGCTCTGACAAAGTATTTGTTTATCGGATAAAAACACTCACCGATTCTTTATTGGTGAACTTCACACCGTGCCTTTTGTTTTTTTTTTTTTATCAGAGCAGTGGACTAGTTCAAAAAAAAATTCTCTTCCCTATCCATTTGTGAATGTGTGAAAATGACTCTCTATCATCACACCACTCACTCTAGGTTGGTATATATAGTGGAACTCGGTACATACATAAAACGCTGGATCCCATTCTCAGTTTATGCATATTTTCGATCCTCAAAGAAACTGTGGAACCCCTTTTCTGGCCAAATGAGCTTTGAACGTAAATCGTGGAACTCCAACAACAATTTTCATGTATTTAAAAATCATAGGACCTATCAGCGGTTTATATAGTTTTTTAAAAAATTGTATTTTCGTATTCAAACTGCAGAAGTTATATTTCTGTAATTTTGTAATCCAAATGTTTTATATTGGTGATTTGTTCATTTTTTTATATAATGTCAGCAATTTAGTGGAGACACTTGGCATCATGATAGGGCAACATGTGTCATTGCTAGATTGGGCCATGTCAATTGTCAGCAGACAACTCAGTGAGAAGATGAGATCAACAGAAGTATCGGTCAACTATGAGTTGGGGCAATGCGCAATATAGCAAATTGCGTTGGAGGAGGCAGGCACATATTGAACCTAATGAACAAGGACTTGATGGTTTGTTGGCACGGATTGAACAATTGAGGTCACGCTTGGGAGATTATCAATCGAGAGAAATGTAGTAGACTTTAGGAGACACGTGGACTCGCATTCGATGGCAGTTGGCAGTAGGATTTAATTTGGTTCGTTGAACTCGAAAGGAGAAGAGTAGAACGATGGTGTTTTTATCGGCGAAGCAGCAAAAGAATTCAATGAAGATATCATAATTCTCATTCTATATTATAATATAAGAGTAAATTTAAGGAGAAAATGCACAATTAAATTAAATAAAAATTTAAATTACACAATTTTATTAAATTAAAAAATGTTATTTGAATTTTTTAAAAATATATTTGTATGTAATTCAAATGAGTTTTGTTTGAATTAGACAAATTAACACCAATTTAATTTAGATCAATTTAAATTAATACTACTTCATAAAAATATTTTTTTTAGAAGATTCATATAACGTTTTTTAATTTGATAAAATTGTGTAATTTGAGCTTTCATTTAGTTTAATTGTACATTTTATCCTATTAAAAGGTTAAATAATATTAGTTAACTTTACTATAGTTACACTAGTAATATCTTTAAAAATAATATTTAGTTCTATTTAAAAAAAGGTTCTCCTTATATATATTAGAGTAATATTATATAATCAATAAAAAATTTTTTG
>NC_029780.3:118373137-118375034 GCF_000817695.3 Arachis duranensis | reverse complement strand
TGCCTAACATGATAATTCATGTTCGTCACCAAAATGTGTAACCATTGAATATGGTACCAAAAGAATCGGTTTCTTTTGTTATATTTTTAAATATTTCCAAAATTACTCGGACTACTAATCTATTTGTAATAATTATATGGCGTGTGCTATGATGACTATTATTTATGTTGATTATAATAGCTATACAATTTTGACAATATTTAAGATGATTTTTTTCTATTTCAAAATATTTTTTAATGTAACGAAACAAAAGTAAAAAGTAAATATTTTTATGCGTTACTAAATTTTTATCGGAAATGATCTATTGTAGTATTACTAAAGTTGTATCTAATCCAAAATGCCATCCAGATACCTTCTCAATCGTCCACTTTATCTTAGCTTTCCGGACAGTTCCCCCTTTCCACGTTATAGGTAGTGCCATGTGCATTGATCTACACTGTGTCGTACAACGACCATATTAAATTAGTAAAAACAACATTGATTGTTTTTTTGAGAAAATAAAAAATAGATTTTTTGATCTTTTAATTTAAAGATATTTAATTTTTAATAATTTAAAAATATATTTAAATTTTTAATTTTCTTAAAATTTTGACATATTAATTTTTTTGTTCACTTGAGTCTAATAAATTTAACGAAAAAATTAAATATGACTTCTCTTATACTAATTTAGTTGATATACAAATGCACATATTGAAAAAAAATTTTAATAGGACAAATTAAATATAAAAATTAATATATTTATAATTTGAAAAAATTAAAGACTTAAAATATATTTTTAAATTTTTAAGAATATAAATATTTGGATCAAAAATAAAAAACTTATTTATTCTTTTCTTTTTTTTTGACAAAAGAAGAATTAAATCTAAGATTTAACTAATTTTGTCTTAAGATACATTTTAAAAATATAATAATAAAATAATTTTAATATTTTCACGACAAAAGAAGGATTAAATGTAATTGTTAGAATATAATTAGGATTAGTTAGGGTCAATTAGAATTATTTAGTATATCTGAATATTTATTATAGGAAATTATGTTTTTATTATTATGATTCTTTTAGTACTTATAAATACTCTTTTATATTGTATCATTCTAAACAATTTGAATAAATAATTTAAATACATTCAATAATATACCATTCTTTCTCTAGTTAAGTCTCTTGTTTCTAACCGTAATAATAATAGATAAGCAAGTTACCATTACAAAGATGAAATAATTAATGGTCATCCTCGAGTGAGGGCTCATTAAAACTACCTCCAAAAAATCCAATTATTGATGATATTATTAGTGAGGTTTACACGAGTTGAATAAATTCAGATTTAAGAGAGAATGTATTAAATTATCATTTCACTTTATCCGTAATAACAATACAGAAGTTTGGTATACCATAAATTGAGTTTACGTTGTTTTGAATGATGAATTTTTTTATTGGAAAAAAGTTGAATTCTAATATTTATAGATAAATCAACCAATTGAATTGATGAGTTATTTTTCTATTTTGTCATAGGTCAAAGAAAAAAGTTACACTAGCAATTTTAAGAGTTTCTTTTAGATTTTTCGCCAGCTCAAAACTCTTTTTTTATGGCTTTTTTTTCAATAAAAAACTCATCATTTAAATTAACTTGGACTGAATTTATAGATTATCAGACTTTTTTATTATTATCATTTGAAATGGTAGTTTAATAAAATGAAAAGGAAATAAAAACTACCCTGATAAAATTTTATCGGTTTTGATAGAAGTGTTTGTGAATAAATCTGAATCAGTCTAGTTCAATTAAATTAAATTAGATCGATTTAGATAGTTAGATATTCGATTAAAAATTAAATTTAAAAATTTTAAAAATAAAAAATTTAAAGGAGCATATTTTTTAAAAATATAAATATTATTATAAATATT
>NC_029780.3:118372122-118373125 GCF_000817695.3 Arachis duranensis | reverse complement strand
TTCAGCATCTTCTTTATTTTTTTAACTTAATTAATTTAGCTGTCAAAAATAATTGTATAATGTAACATTACTCTTACACGAGATAACTTTAGAATATTTTCTATCTAGCTTTCCTCGTATTATATATTGTTAAAATTGTATCTAAACCAAATGCTGTCCAGATACCATGACATTCATTAACTTTATTTTTCGGGGTTGCTTCTAGCTACTATTTTCAAAATTGAATTTCTTTGATATGTCCATAATTCCATAGTAAACTAATCAGTAAGATATTTAAAATATTATATATTAATATAATAGTTAGGTATATTTTATATTAATTTTATATTTATTTAGTTTTATATTTGATTATCTTTTTTCTTTAATTTTGTCTATATCTCAAATTCTCGCCGTAATTTCAATATTTTTGGAATTGTATTCATATACCATCTTTTTTTATTCTGTTGCTATTAATAATAAATTGTAAACTTAAAATGTTACTTGAATTTGAAAACATAGATATTAAAATATATTTAAGATATTATATATTAATATAGTACTTAGAGATATTTTGTATTGATTTTATGTTTATTTATTTGATTTTATATTGATTTCACCATTAGGATTAGATTGTATTCTTAGATTATAAATAAACACCTCTCACTGTACATTCTTATTAATAGCATATGTTCATTAAATTTAGAATAAGTTACATTAATAGATATTAAATTTAAAGAGAATCTAATTATGTTTGATTTGAGTAAATTAAAAATAACTTTCTGAAATCATTTTAATTAAAATAAAATTAATTTAAATAATATTGTGATTAAGATGAATATATGTGATTAGGTATTAGGATAGTGACAAGTCACCTTGATTTAAATTTAGTATCAGTTTAGATTGTTTTTAAAAAACATTTATTTTTTATTTTTTAAAAATTATTTTATATTTAAATAATTTTTTTAAAATTAATATTAATTTTTTTCTGTTTTTTTAAATAAAATATTATTGAATTTTAAAATAA
>NC_029780.3:118351929-118371931 GCF_000817695.3 Arachis duranensis | reverse complement strand
TGAAAATATTTGACATAACTTATTATTACTTTAATATAAGAGAAGTTACTGCATTAAAAAATGTGAATTTTTAAATAAAAATGATAATAATATATGAATTTTCGTTTATAACTGCATCCTAACTCCTAAGCCTACGTATTTATATGTGTGTTAGACAACTAATTTAACCGTAAAAAACACCTATATATGTGATACAAATTTTTCTATATTTATTTTCAAACTACTTGTGGCATTTGAGGTTCGTTTGAAAAATTTTAAAATTATTTTTTTGAATTTTTTATTTATAAAAAATAATAATATTAATATTAGTGTAATTTTTAAAATTAAATTACAGTTTTTTAAGAAATTATTTAAAAGTTTATAGAGAAGTTAAAAAAATAACTTCTCTCATAATAAATTTTTTTATCACATTTTTTTTAAAATAAACACTTTTAGAACTAAAAACTCAAATACAAAATAATTTATTTATAAACTATTTTTAAAATAATTATTTATTGTTTAAATTATTTTAAAAAAATTAATTAAGTTATTTATCCAAAAATAAAATGCAATGTGCTAATGAATTGGTTAAATAATATACTCTATTTCACTTTATTCAGCCTTTATCTTCTTATTCCATTACTCCCTAGCTATGAATTAAATTTAAGGATAAGTGACCTGTCAGATTAATTTTCCCCGTTAATCCATCATCATTTAGTTAATTAGTAACTAACATTTTCTAAACAACATTTAGTTAACTTCGTCATTCATTCTTTTTTTGTTAATTGAAAAAATGTTTATTTAAAATTTTTGTTGATTGAAAAGAGATAATTGCTTAAGAGTAATGTTAGAAGGATAATGACACAAAAGTATATTATTTAAAATATCTATAATTTTATATTTATATAACATATTTATTACATCTAAAATTATTTATTTATTTTAATAATAATTAAAAAATACAAAATAAGAAAATAAAAACCCTTTATTTAAACTACTATTGCTCCTAAACATTATTCTTGCTTAATTATTAGACCCTTTATTTAAATGAAAAATATAATTTATCTTAGTCTCACAATAATTATTTAACTAGACAACGAGCGAGTATTAAATAAATGAGAAAAAAAAAAAAAACTTCTGGTGAGCATTATTCTTTGTTACTAGCAGCTTCAGCTGTTAGCCTGAAAGTTGGAATAGCTAGCAAGTGTGTAGTTCTTGGTATAGTGATGCCAAATGTTTCATTCATGTCTAATTCATCACAAGACATGCCAAAAGGAAGCTCCCAGTTAAAGCAATGCACCAACTGAGCCACAACAAACTTGATAGTTGCAAATCCCAATTGAGCTCCAGGGCACCCTCTTCGACCAGAACCAAATGGTATGAATCTAAAGTCGCGTCCAAGAATGTCTACATTATTATGTTCGAATCTCTCTGGATAGAACTTCTCTGCATTTTCTGACCAAACTCTTGGATCCCTTCCAATTGCCCATGCGTTTATTATGATTTGTGTATTTCTTTTTATGTAATAACCTTCAATAACGACGTCGTTTCGAGACACATGAGGCACTAACAAAGGTGCAACCGGGTATAATCTTAAGGTCTCTTTCACAACCATATCCAAATAAGGCATATTCTCTATTTCATTCTCTTCAACTTCTTTGTTAATTCCTCCCACTGCATGTTGTATCTCGTGTTGAAGTTTCTTCATCACACTAGGATGCTTTAGTAGCTCTGACATAACCCATTCAATTGCCGAAGCTGATGATTCATATGTTGCACCAATCATGTCCATTATAATAGCCTTGATGTCATTTCTTGTCAGAACGTGTTTGTTGCAACCACCAAGTGGGAGAGGAGAGATGGCCAAACCCTAAATGTTCTGGTAACCTATGATGCTAACTCTAAAAACCTACAAGTGACAGCTAGCTACCCTGATGGTCAAAGTTATCAGTTAAAGTATATGGTTGACTTGAGGGACCATCTTCCAGAATGGGGTAGGGTTGGATTCTCAGCTGCTTCGGGACAACAATACCAATCTCATGAGCTTCAATCTTGGTCCTTCACCTCAACCTTATTGTACACTTCACCTCACTACCTTAAACTTGGACGCTCCATGATATGATATGGAAGAATAATGGTCTCTATATCACAAATCTAGCTTTCATGCATGTAAGATATGGAAATAACATGACAAGTATTGTCCACGGTCTAAGTTTTTATTTCGTAATGTTAAAACAACGCGCGTCAACTTTCTTTTGTATGAATAATGTATGAGTTTGTTATCCTTTTCTTATACAAGTGTTGTCATCTTTACATTATTACTTTTGTTATGGCCTTCTAGAGTATCCATTTTGCAGATGTTTCACATACACCATTTATCATGGTAACAAACAGGGTTAATATTGCTGGATATATAATGTCTTTACCGATCTAACTTAAATTTTTCAAATAAGTGATATCATATTTCATAATATGATATCAGTAGAATATCTATGACAAAAAAACTTAGGGTGCATTGTTGTTTTCAAAGACCTATGAAATTGGATTGGCCTTGGTACCTTTTGCTTCTTGGTGTCGCCAAATCAATACATAAATTTGGATTATCCCCTTGGTCTATCTATTATATTTTTCCCAGCACCATTTCTTTGTCAAACATGTACGGATATAGACGATAGGCCATATAATAAGCCAAAGAGTAGTGGGCTTTCGATCTTTTGGCTAGATTTGGTAAAATTTTAACTTTCAAAAATACTTTATTAAAGTTGGTTTTCTAACGGTACTTTTTTTATTTTTTTAATTATAACCACAATACTTAATAAATCAAAATAAAGGTAATTTATTTAATACGCTTAATTAAGTTAAAAAAAATGTATTTGAAGAAATTGTTGAAGTAAAACACAAACAGAATTGCTAAAACAAGATAAAATACTGGA
Organism: Arachis duranensis; assembly: GCF_000817695.3. Lineage (NCBI taxonomy): Eukaryota > Viridiplantae > Streptophyta > Magnoliopsida > Fabales > Fabaceae > Arachis > Arachis duranensis. Next base: position 118,369,019 of record NC_029780.3, on the reverse strand, counting down.
ACGAGATGTACAAAAATTACAAAATGGAATGTGAAAGAAGATAGATAGAATTATTGAAATGGAGCGAACTACTGAAACGAAATATAGATAAGAGGAGTGTTAGGGACAGCAAGTTTTGTGATTCGTAATCATCAATTAGTTATCATTAGTCTTTTTAATAATGTGAGATTTCATCTAATGATGTGGAATTACTTACTTTTTTTTTATTAGTTAAAAGCTGGCCAGATTTTAATGAAAATACTGGCCCATAGACTTTCTCTACTAATAAAACTATTAAAACAAGACAGATAGAATTATTGAAAATCAAAATAAAACGTAGACAAAATTCCTAAAAGGAAATGCAGATGAAATTATCAAAATGAAGCGCCAGAAAAATATATTGCAAATAGAATTACAAGAACTTAAGTGCAAACGGAAAAATTTAAAATTATAATTCTGGTATCATGCACATTAAAAATATAAAAAATTATTAAAGAACAAAATTATGTTGATACTTGTGAATAAAATAATTACTAATGCATATACTTCTATATTACAAGTAAATAAGTTTAATTAGAGGTTTTAACAAGGCTTTTTTTCTATAATATTTTTTTATTGTTATCGAAAGAAATTGATTTTAGTTCCGTTCATGTGCAAATTTGGACACTCTGAGGTATAGCTCGTTTTTGAACCGCCTTTTTTTGGAGCAAGAGGAAATAACGTCGTCTAGTCGTTGGGCGGTGTTCGATACTTATAAATGGATTTCAACGCTCAAGTAAGTAAGAATGTGAGATTATTCGGAGCCAAGCTGAATATGTTGCGTACCTATAGCTTATTAGCTCACTAGTATATATTGAGTTGTTCTGAGATTTATTATTCTGTATCCTTGTTGCTGATTTGACGGAGTCATTTGTTAGTGCTCCAATAGCTACGGTTTTGGTGGTTTTGTTAGAGATATTTACGGAAGTTATCTCTTTCGGTGGTTTTTTATTCCGAGCTTTGTTGAGTCAGGTCGGTTTTGATGGTAACGGATCATAGCCCCCAAACTAAACCTGTTTTAAATAATCGAGTTATAACAGGTTGAGTTTTAGAGGTATAGCTTGGAATCAGAAATAATCGAAGCCTCCAAGCTCAACTTGGTTATCGCAAATTTTGAAAAACGTGGGGGTTGGCTTATGGTTTTTTGCCATTAATGTGGATATGAAAGGTTTTGTTTGGGAAGAGAGAAGGTATATTTGAAAAAGACAGGTGCATTTAATGTTTATTGGGTATTGAAACGGTGATGGACATTAACCATTTATTTGTAATGTGCCCTTTTTTATCGATGGATAGGATTTGTTGTTGATTTGCTGAATGTGTGAGTGGTAGGTTAGTGGGTGGTTTTTACTTGTCTCTTTGAATGTTTATTTTGGGTTTTTATAATATCTGTGTATTTGCTGAAGATGAGTAAGAAAGGTTAGTCGCTCTTTACTTGGTTTCTTTTTACTGCTTTTGCTTTGTTTGTGAGATGGAGAAAGGAAAACGGGTTATGGTGGGGACAGCTGTTAGGGGTAGGGAAAAAAGGGGAAAAAAGAGGTTGTTGACGAGAAAGATAAGATTGTTGAGGAAGTTTGGGTCTAGGACCCTAATGACCCTTTTGCCTGTGTGGCGGAGCCGGTTAGAAAGTACTCTTCCGTGTTTGATGATGAACAGAGCGTGTCTCAGTTAGGCTCGGTATTGTCGTGGGTTAGAGAGGGTAGTGGTATTAGTCTTAGGTTTTTGCCATGTAATACCGTTGATCGTGTATATGATTGTGGTGAGGGGTTTGAATATTTCTTCATGTATGGTTGTGTTTTTGTGGACCTAGGAGTAAAAATTCCTTTTTCTGAGTTTGAGCGTGGGGTGTTGATGCAGCTTAAATATGCACCGTCGCAGTTACATCCTAATTCCTGTGCATTTGTTAGAGCCTTCGATATTTTGATGGATTGTCTGAAAATTGAGCCGTCGTTGTAAGTCTTTTTTTCGTTGTTCCACTGTAAGGAGGCTAAGAGAGGTTGTTGGTTGAATTTGGCTAGTGCCCCTGGTCGTGCTATTTTTAGTTTCTATAGGTCTTCCTATAAGGGTTTTAAGGCTATGTTTGTGAAGGTTAGTGTCGCTGACGACGAGTTTTCTTGGTATGTTGATGACTATCTTTTGGAGAAATTTCCTTTATTTTGGGACCCGAGACCTAGGAAGATATTAGGTATGAATAGAATGGAGTATAGAAATGAGATGGTTGTGGAGTTTTTAGTTAATCATATATCTTCTTCTGACTTGTTGTCTGCCGTGGAACTTCTTGATTTGGAGACAGATAAAGATGCGTTGGCGGGATATACAGGTAATGGTTGTATGGATCTTTGTTTATGTGTGTTTAATATGGTGTGTGACTTCTTTTTGGTTTTTTGTTTGTAGTTGAGAAGGCTCCCAAGGTGACTTCTAGTGGCCTGCGAGCATATTTTCGGACTAAAAATGTCGAAAAACAGGGTTCAAGTAGTCATATTATGGCAGAAAAAGGTGCTGAGGTTGACCATTCGTTGGCTGCTAAAAAGGACAGCTTCAAACGAAAAAGGGTTGATGGAAAAAAGGAGAGACCTGTGCTTTATGGCTATAGAGGTGATGAGGACTTGACCTCGCTGTGGAGTGAACACTTCCCGTTGACCATGGTGGCTGATGAGTATTGTCAGAGTCCGGCCGATGTCAAGCTCGTTCAGGAGGTTGGTGATATTGGCGTTTGCCAGTATATTCAGGTGTAATATCTTTGCTCGTCTTTCTTTTGTAACGTTAGCTTGTGTTGGTTTGATTTAATTTGTTGGTTGTTTCAAGTGATTGGAGCTCGGCTGATGTTTATCAGCCGATCACAGGAGTTAAAACATGTTAGGGATTCGTTTGATAAAGCTACTATGGATCAGCTGACGCAGGATAATTTGGATAAGGGGAACAAACTTCGCACTGCTTTAGACTTGGTGGACTCTTTGCAGGAGAAATTAACTGCTGCCGAAAATGTTGTAAAGAAATCTGATGAAGAAAAAACCGCTTTGGAGACTAGGCTGGCTGTGCTGGTGGCCGAGAAGAAGGAGCTCGAGACTGGCAAAAAAGACCATGGCCTCGAGATGTTTGCTGCTGGTTTTGAGAGGGCTGTTGAGCAAGCGAGACTTCTAGCACCTGCCGCCGACTTATCTACAATGGATCCATGTAAAGTTGTTGTTGGTGAGGAGTTAGTTGATGATGATGAAGATTGTGTTGAGGGGGAGGGTGAGAATTTGAATGTTTAGTTATTTTTCTTGTAGTAGACTATTGCTCTTGTGTGTGCATTTTGGAACTCCTGGCTTATAGCCATTGATTGTGTTTGATGTAGTTGTTTTTTGGTTGGAACTGTTGGCTTGTAGTATTTAGCCATAAGGATTTGATAGTGTTAAAATTTGATAGTATATTATGTGTTCGGTTTTGTGAAAAATGTTTTTGAATACTCATACTTTGAGTTAGTATTATTTGTTGGTAGTAGTCGGCCGAGTAGGATAGAGAATTATTCCCTTCTCAGGGATAAACTCTGGTAGTAGGAAAAAGAGTGCATCACCGTGTCCGACTTATGGACTAACTAAAATACATTCTTAAGGAAGATATGTTCCAATTGTTTGGTAGATAGTTCCGTCAAGTTTTTGTAGTTTGTAGGTTCCTTTGCCGATGAATTTATGAATCTGGAATGGGCCTTCCCAATTGGAGCTTAGCTTGCTATGTCCTGGTGGTTTTCGTACATCTTCTATTCTCTTGAGGACGAGATCTCCTTCTAAGAATGTCCCGGTTTGAGTTTTTTGTTGTATTTTTGAGTTATAGCTCGTCTAGTAGCAAGTTGTTGTAGTCTTGACTTGTTTCGGCTTTCTTCGGCCAGGTCAAGCTCGATTTTTCTGTTTTCAATATTGTCGCTTTCGCTGACGTTTGTAGTTCTAGGAGTTTGTAGAGAGATCTCGATGGGTAGCATGGCATCACATCCGTACACCAGCCTAAAAGGAGTTTTCTTTGTTGATGATTATTCTGTTTTGTTATAGCTCCATAGTACTTCTGGGATAAGCTCGGCCAATTCTCCTTTGGAGTCTTCAAGTTTCTTTCTAAGGCCCTGTACAATGATCTTATATGCAGCTTCGGCTAAGCTGCTAGTTTGTGGATGTTCTACAGACAAGAAGTGCTGAACTATTTTGAAATTTTATAAGAAGTTTGTGAATTTTGTAGCTATGAATTGTCTACCGTTATCAGTTACAATGGATTGAGGAATACCAAATCGGCAGAGTATATTTTTCCATACAAAAGAGATCATTTTTTCTGAAGTTATTTTTGCCAATGATATTGCTTCTATCCACTTTGTAACCTGGTTTGGAGCAGGTGGAAAAGGTCCGAGGATGTCTAGCCCCCACTTGTTGAATGGCCAGCTTACCTCGGACGAGTGTAATTGCTCGGCTGGATTATGGATGATTAGTGCAAGACGTTCGCAGTGGTCACAATGTTTAACTTTATGCATGTCGTCTTGTTGTAACGTCGGCGAATAATAACCTGCTCGGAGGATTTTGGAAGCTAAGCTTTGTCCTCCTATGTGCGTTTCACAAACGCCTTCATGGACTTCGTCCATTGCCAATTTGGCCTCTGTCGTGTTCAGGAATTTTAGAAGAGGTCTTGTAAAGCCTCTCTTGTATAGTTTGGAGCTGAGTAGTGTGTAAAAACTCGCCCTCTTTTGGAATTTTCTTTTGTTTTGGACGCTGTCAGGTATTTGACCTATTTGTAGGTAGCGTATGAAAGGTGTCCGCTAATCTTCTTCCTGTGAGATGCTTAAAATTACTGTCAGCATAGCACTTGGTTCATCAAGTGTTAGTTGTGATAATATGGGTATCTTATTTTGATTTCTTGCTGTTGCTAGTTTTGAAAGGATATTTGCTCTATCATTTTGTTCTCGAGGTATATGGGATATATCAAATTTCTGAAAACCGTTGACAAGGCTATTGACGATGGTAATATATTTTTCTAACAATGGATCCTTTACCTGGAAATTACCTGTTACCTATTGTACCACAAGTAAGGAATCACATCTGACGCTCAGCTGTGTTACACCCATTGTGTGGGCCAACCGTAGTCTTGCTATTAGTGCTTCGTATTCTGCTTGGTTATTGCTCGCATGGAAAGTAAATTGTAGAGATTGCTCCAAGGTTGTTTCGTGTTCGTCCTCCAGTAGTATTCCTGCTCTGGAGCCCTTACTGTTTGAAGCTCCGTCGACGTATAGTGTCCATTTATTATCTGTGGGACCTGGTTCTTTGAATGTGAGCTCTGCGACAAAGTCGGCTAATGCTTGAGATTTGATGGCTCCTCAGGATTGGTATTAGGTGTTGTACTTTGACAGCTTGATCGACCATTTAGTTAGTCTTCCAGCCAGCTCGGGTTTTGGTAGAATTTGCCTTAATGGTTGTTCGGTTTTAACCACGATGGTATGGCTTTGGAAGTAATGTTACAAGCGTCTGGCCATTGTTACAAGAGCTAGGGCTAGTTTTTCTAGCTTCGGATATCGGACCTCGACGTTTTGAAGGGATTTGCTGACGAAGTATACTGGATGTTGTTGCTTTCCTGTTTCTGTTACCAAGACAAAACTGATAGCATGATTAGTAACAGATAAATAGAGGTAAAGTGGTTTACCGTCCTCTGGCGTTTGAAGGATTGGTGGTTCTGACATTATGATTTTGAGCTCGGCGAAGGCTTCTTCGCATTTTTCGGTCCATTCAATCTTTTCTTGCTTTCTTAGAGTCTTGAAAAAATGATATGATTAGTGAGCTATGCGAGGTAAAAATCTGGCCAGAGCTGCAAGCCGACCAGTCAGTTGTTGGACTTCCTTAACTGTCTTCAGACTTCTCATGTTTAAGATTGCGTGACATTTTTCGGGGTTGGCTTCGATACCTCGGCAGGTTAGCATGAACCCAAGAAATTTCCCACCCTGAACTCTGAAAGTGCACTTTTCTAGATTGAGCTTCATGTTGTACATTCGAAGCTGTTGGAATATTTCCTTCAAGTCGTTAACGTGATTTGTTGCATGTGTTATTTTTGCCACCATGTCGTCAACGTAAACCTCTATGTTCTGGCCGATTTGCTTTGTAAATTTTATCCATAAGTTTTTGGTAAGTAGAACCTGCATTTTTGAGTTCGAACGGCATAACCTTGTAGCAGAAATTACCATTGTCAGTGATAAAAGCAGTTTTATCTTGGTCAGTTGAGTGCATCAGCATTTGGTTATAACCAGAATAGGCATCCATGAAACTTAAGCATTAAAAGCCAGAGGAACTGTCAACTAGTTTATCAATGCGTACGAGGGGGTATGCGTCCTTTGGACAAGCCTTATTGAGGTCTGTATAGTCCACACACATCCTCCACTTACCGTTGTTCTTTTTAACCATCACCACGTTGGCTAATCAGGTGGAGTATCTGAGCTCTTTGATGAAACATGCGTTGAGAAGCTTTTAAGTTTCCTCTAAGGAAGCTGCCTTTTTGTCTGTACCGAGGTGTCTTTTCTTCTGAGTTATAGGTCGGATTGATGGGTTGATGGCTAACTTGTGACAGATGACGTTGGGGTCTATCCCTGACATATCTGCTGGAGTTCACGCGAATAGGTCGGCGTTTTGACTTAATAACTCGGTCAATTATTCGCGTTTCCTATTTTTCAGCATGTTACCGAGGTATGAATGCTTTCCTACCTCGGTTGTTAGTTGAACTTCCGTAAGGTCATCTGTTGGCATCAGTCATTCTTGATAGTTGGTCCGAGGGTCCAAATCGGCCAGGGGAGGTAAGTGATCCAAATTGTATACTGCCTGAACATACTGCTGCTCAGGCTATTTTGGATATTTGTTCTTTAGGCTGGCGTTGTAGCAGTGCCTAGCTTCCTTCTGGTCCTCATGAATTGTAACTACTTTGTTATCCTGTTAAAGAAACTTAACACACAAATGCACAGTAGAGACAATAGTGTTGAGTGCATTTAATGAGGGTCTGCCTAGGATTATATTGTAAGGACTTTTGCAATCAACAACAAGGTATTGTATATCAATGGTTTTGCTGTCATGATAATCTTCACATGTGGTTTGTAACTAGATATAGCCTTGGATAGAAACTCGCTCTCCTGAGAAACCTACCAGTTCTCCGAGTGATGGTTGGAGAGCTTTGTCACTTACTTTCATCTTTTAAAATGTTGAGTAAAATAGTACATCTGCGCTGCTCCTCGGATCCATCAGGATCTTCTTTACCAATGGCTCTCCGACCTGTCCTGTGATGACTACGAGGTCGTCCAGGTTGTGATCGGTTGCCTTATAGTCCTTAGGGAGAAACGAGATTTCTGGCTTGTCCTTGCTGAAGGGTTGGGATGAAGTTGATCTTGTCATGGTCATCATAGCTCGGTACGATCTTTTTCTTGCCGAGTTTGTGCATCCTCCACTTGTAAAACCACCGGAAATGCAATTTATTATTCTGCAGGGTGGATTAACATCATCGTCCACCTTTTTTCCTTTATCTCGGGAATTGTCAATTGTTTTAGATTGCTGGCCGAGGTCTTCCGTGTTCCACTTCCGTTCGCGGATATCGATATATTCGTCCAATAGTCCTTGGTGGGCCAGCTTCTCGAGGACATCCTTTGCTATTACACAGTCATCTGTGGTATGTCTGTATTTTTTGTGGAAGATATCGCTGGTCCTGGTACATGCCAGCTCTGTTCGGAGGTTTGATAAGTTTTGAGTGTAGGATGTCTTTGATATTGTCCTCTCTTTTGGTATTAAGAGAAGTGTAGCTGTCGAATTTGGGTATTAGTCTGAATGACCTTTGGTCTGTTCTACTGTTTGAATGCTTGCTTCGCCTTTCATCCTCTCTGCTCAGGGTGGGTTTTTCTGCCCTTTGAAGTGCTCTGAGCTCCTCAATTTCGATCAGGGTTGTTGCTTTTTTCAGAATTTAGCCAGAGTCTTCAGCTTTGCTATGACTATGGTCTCTTGAAATTTTTCTGGGCGAAGACCGCTTTTCAAGGTGCGGAAGTGGACCTCTGGGTTTAGGTTGGGTATTTTGTTGGTCGCTTCAGCGAATCTAGTCATATAATATTTCAAGCTTTCATTCGACCCTTATTTGATGGTGCTCAGGTAATCGGAGTTGTGTACGTATATCTTAGATGCGGCGAAGTGGTTGATGAACAGGTCGGCTAGCTCATCAAAGTTGGAAATGGAGCCTTCGAGGAGGTTGGAGAACCATATTAGGGTGGCTCCATCTAGAAAGGTTGGGAAAGTGCAACACAAATTTGGGTCGGATTCTTTATTCATGAACATCATAGTGTGGAATTTAGTGACGTGGATGTTTGGGTCTCCTATTCATTGGTAGGGTTTTAAAGTCGTCGGTAGGGTGAAGTTTTTGGGTATTTCGAAGCTTATGACCGCCTTTGTAAAGGGGTTGGTCCTTTTGGTTGTTATTTTGGAGGATTAAGTATAGTGTGTTTAGCCTCCAACGTGTGTTCATCGTCGTTATCTTTCACTTCAGCGTTCTGGCGTCGGAGTTCGGTCATTCTCTGGTTTTCGGCCCTAAGAGCTTCATTGATAGCCAGAAGCTCGGCCTGGTTAGTGTTTGAGGGAGCGTGGCTGTGTCCGCCATGTGCTATGACCTACAAAAAAGATTAAAAGGTGTAGAAAATAAAGAGTCGTGGGGTTAGAAAAAGTTTCGATCCCACGGTTGAGCGCCAAATGTTCCTGTACAAATCTAGATGCTCCGAGGTATGACTTGTCTTGCTGGAGTTTGAACCGGCTTTCTTTGGAGCAAGAGGGCAGAACGTCGTCTACTCGCTGGGGAAGCGGCGTTGGGGGACTCTAATGCTCAAGTAAGTAAGAAGGTGAGATTATTCAGAGGCAAGCTGAATGTGGCTTAGTAGTTCACTAATATATATTGAGTTGTTATGAAGTTTGTTATTCGTATCCTTGTTGCTAATTTGACGGAGTCATTTGTTAGTGCTCCGATAGTTAGAGTTTTAGTAGTTTGGTTAGAGAGATTTACAAAAAGTTATCTCTTTTGGCGATTTTTTATTCAAAACTTTGTTAAATCAGGTCGATTTTGATGGTAACGGATCAAGTTCATTAAAATTAAACTTTTCTAATTGCTTTTTTCCGTTATCAACATTTAACTCGTCAGGTCGCTATTTTATAGAATAAACTAATGATAAAGAGAAATCATTGTTAAATTTATCACACTAAAATAAAAAATAATAATAATATTACAAAGACAAAAAAACAAAATACTTTATAAAAACCAACAACTTATTTAAAGCCAAATTAATATTAAGTCTTAACCTTGACATTAGTGATATCCAATTACTGAGGGAAAAAACGTTGAGGAGAGGCTTAACTTCAGTAAATATTAGAGGAGGTAAAGTGTGGGGATCTAGAACTTAATTGTTCTTTCCCTGTGCTTGCTTATTTATTAGGTTTTGGTGAAAAAAGCTCATTGCATTGGACAATCTACTCGATAACAATATACAGATAAAACATATATTGCACATGAAGAAGCTAACAACGGTCTAATTTTTTAAAATTATCTTTATAAATTTTTATTTTATTAAAAATATAATAATTTATGTATCTATTCCTATCAACTTAAATTTAAAAAAAAAATGATAATCATAATATAACATTCAAACTTTTATGACCTAATAAAAATTTAAAATTTAATCATTATTGACTTTTCAAAAAAAAAGTCAGTATAAAATTAATAAAAAAATCTTAAAAATAATTTTAAATAGATTTAAATTTTTAAGAGAAGTAAAATAAAAAATTTAAGAATATTAAAAAAAAGAAAAAAGGTGGAAAAAAATTGGTGAATTCACTATTTTTTTTTTCTAATGTTAGAAAGAAAAAAAAGAAAAAACTTATTTTCTCTCACCACTTTTAATATTATTCCTTCACCTTTTTTAACATATTTTATAATACAAAAATAAAGTTATCTTTTTATAACATTTTTTTTTATTTTCCTTTCATCTAAACATATATAAAAAAAATAAAAATTTAATTTTTTTCTTTTTTTTTCTTCTAACGAAAACATAGCCTAATGAAAGTGGATATTCCACATATATTCGTCCACGTTTTTCTTTTACTATAACTTCCATATAAATAATTTACATTAAAGTTGTTTTAAAAAGTGTGTCAAAATTAAAAGATAATTTTGTCCGAAGCAACTACTGGACCGCGACGAGTAGTCACATAATTATTACTTTATTTAGTGTATGTTGGGTCCCAATAACGTTGAAGAAGACATCCAAACCCAAGGATTCGCAACTCTTGTTCGATCACGGAATCACTTCTAGGCTTAGATGGACCTACTAGCAATAATGTAGACCAAGAAAAATATAAAAGATGGACCCTACTAACCTCATCCAGACATCCACCTCCTCGAGATTACAATACACAACCAATTCACAACACGTGTTTATTTGTTGTACGCTTAGATCGACATACTAGACTCCTCTCCCTCGAGATTGCAATATACAATTACACGGTACAATCATGTGACATAGATGTACCTTAAAATAAATTATAATTTACGTAAAATATATATTAAAATATAAAATATACGTTAAATTAAATTAAATTATATATATTTAACTAATTTAAGTTAGTTTAATAATTAATTTATTAATTTACTTAAATTAATATAAAAAATTTAAATTTTATATTATACATATAATAATAATTTATTGATCAACAATAAATTTTTAAATAAAATTTAGATTTATAATAAATTAATTTTTAATTTATTAAATTAAAAAACATTATGAACAATTAAAAAAAATAAATAAATAAATCAACTAAAAATTAGTGATAATTAACTTATAATATTGACTAATAATTAGTTAATAATTAATTGAAACTTAGTTTTCTAATTAAATGCAATTTCAATTATTAGTGATTTCCTAAAAAAGTTATTTAAGATAAACAAATATTAACCATATATTAATATATTTTATTAATATTTTTTTATTAAAATATTTTTATTATAATAATTATTTTGATTAAAAAATTTTATACCATCAATACCATAATGAGTGAATTTTATAATGCAACAGGAGATAATGAATAGTTAAATAATTGTTTAAAAATACATACAAAAAATAATATTTAATCATGTTTATAATAAAAAATAAATTATAAATGATCTTTTTTTATATTTTGAATACTATAATGTGGATTGTAAATTTTTTTTATTATTTTAAATATTATAATAGATGAATGTGTATCTACGCACTTGCATGTATTTCTAGTTTTTGCCCATACTTATAGATAATTTTAATTTAACATTTTAAATATATCTAAACCAATTTGGGTGGGTTAAATTATGAATAGTCAACTAAGTCATTCGTTTAGACAAGTTTTAGAATTCGAATTTCATCTTATATACATAATAATTCATTGGCTAATGACAAACTTTTAAATTGAACTCAAATTTACGATAGATTAATTTTAAATCTGTTACTACTAGAGTATAGAATACCAAAAAAAATCCATTCTTAAGTTTTATTTTGTATATTTTTGTTTTCACTGCTAAATTTTTGTGAATCTGCATGTATGTTATTATATAAATACATAATAATTGACTTAATTGTTAATTTTTTATATATACCTAGCATAATCTATGTTAGAGAATTATTAGAATCAATTTAGATCAATTAGTATTGTTTATATTTATATACCATATCTGTATATTAATTGTAGGATTCTATACCTTTATTACTTTGATTCATTTAGCACCTATAAACACCCATTGTATATTGTACTTTTTATCAGACTAAATAATACACAAAACACTTTCTTTAGTTTGGTCTTTTGTTTTTAACATGGTATCAAGAGTTTAGGTTCCTTTTTTTTCCATGAGAATTTGTTCATATCCCCGTTGTTTTTTTTTCGGCAAGTGTTCTTTGGCCTCATTTTTCGTTCCCTTTTCGACGCTTTGGTTCGTCACCTCCATTACCACCGTGTTCGTCTTGTCGCCGTGATTCCAACGCAACCAAAATCGCCGCCATCCACCACCAGACGCACCTCCACGTGCTGCCTGAAGACACTGCCGCCACCAGGTTCAGCTCCTCTCCAGATTCATTTTGAGCCGTCAGATTGGGTCTTCAATCGAACGGTCCGCAGCCACCCACGTGTCGCGCTGCAACCCTTCCACGCCGACCCGACGACCCGCGTCTCGACCCCACCCTGTCCGCTTGGCTGACCCGCGAGTTTCTTCCTCCATCCATACACTGCCACGTGTCGCTGACGTGTTTCCTTCTGATGCTGCCACGTGTCACTCTTAGCTGACGTGGTAGCTAGTAGGACGCTCCCTAAGATTTTTTGGTGAGCTCTTTTCGATCTACACTCCGATTTCTCATTTTCTGCTCCAAAATTGCCATTTTCTCTCCTCTCTTTGATCTTTGTGACTACTCTCATGAAAAAGCCAAACGTTTTTGCTGTCACAGACAGAAAGGGTAAATTCTGTCGAAACTGTACCCGTTCTTGACACCTCTTTCCCGACTATCCTTCTGTTGAATGTCGCACATACCACCAGAAAGGTCATATTAACTACCATTGTTCATAGTTATTCTGCCGTTATTACAAGCTCTCAGGACATTTAATCACTGCCTGTCCTACTCGCCCATCACGTCCTGATCCACTCAACCGGTCTTCTGTCTCTCTATCTCATACTGCATCTCTTCTTCAGCGTCTTCTCTCCGTTTCTGGTAATACCTCTGCTGCTTTTTCGACCCCTCCAGGTAATTCTAAATGATACTTTGACTTGGGTTGCTTTAATCACATGTCTCCATTGCGTAATATTTTCTCGTCCATGTCTACCACTACAAATGGACCTTCTGTCAATACTGCAAATGGCTCTCTCTTGCACACAACACACAAGGGTTATATATCCCAGTCAGCTCTTAATCTTCCTGATACTTATTATATTCCCAAATTAAACTTTAATCTTATTTCTGTTGGTCAACTTGTTGATCTGGGTTTTGAGGTCACTTTTTCCGTTTCTAGTTGTCGTGTACAGGATCCTCGGACGGGCCAAATCATCGGGACTGGACGTAAGTTTGGAAGGTTGTTTGAACTCGAGAATCTTCATGTTCCTCCTATACCAAATCTTTGTGCTGCTTCTTCTCCCTCTACCCTTCACTTATGGCATCAACGTCTTGCCCACACCTCCTTAGGAAAACTACGTCCTCTTATGTCTCAGGGTGTTTTAGGTCAGGTTTCAAATGAATCTTTTGATTGCATTTCTTGTCAAGTTGTGAAATAACCTACTTTATCTTTTCACAATAATTCATCTCTTGCTTGCTCTCCTTTTGATCTCATTCACTCTGATGTTTGGGGCCCCGCTCCCACTGCCTCTATGGGCGGAGCTCGATACTTTGTCATTTTCATTGATGATTATTCCCGTTTTACTTGAGTTTATTTGATGACTAATCGCCAGGAGTTACCTCAGATCAATATCAACTTTGCTATTATCATTAAAACTCAATTTTTCAAGGTCATTAAGGTTTTCCGACGTGATAATGCTATGGAATACCGTGATTCCAAACTCTTAACCTTTCTTGCAAAATAGGGTACTTTATCTGAGTTTTCTCGTCCTGGTACGTGTCAACAAAATGGTAGAGCTGAACGTAAACACCGTCACATTCTTGACTCCGTCCGTGCAATGCTTCTTTCTTCTTTGTGTCCTGAGCGTACTTGGGGTGAAGCTGTTCTTACTGCTATTCATGTTATCAATAGACTTCTTTCTTCTGTTCTTGGTAATGTCACTCCCTTTGAGTGTCTTTATCATACCTCCCCAGATTATAGTTCTCTTCGAGTTTTCGGTTGTGTATGTTTTGTTCTTCTTCAGCCTCATGAACATAGTAAACTTGAACTTTGAGCTCGTATGAGTTGTTTCCTTGGTTATGGCACTGAACACAAGGGTTATCATTGTTGGGATCCTCTCTCTAAACGTATTTGTATATCTCGTCATGTTGTCTTTTGGGAGCATCACATGTTTTCTTGGTTCTCATCCTTTGAGTCCATTCCTACTACTCAGTCACCTTTGTTTACTAACCCCAATGTTGATCTTTTTTCTAGTGATGATGCTACAGATTCTATCTTGAGTGACCCTCCACAGCCTCCTGTTCTTCTGCCTTCTCCATCTCTCGATGATTCCAGACCGGACGGTGATCCTGCTCCTACCGTCCTGCCTCCTCCTCCCGCTTGTTCTTCTAGGGTAAGAAATCCACCTCCTCATCTTCTTGATTATCATTGCTTTTCTACTATCCTTCATCAACATGAACCTAATTCATTCAGAGAAGCCTCCACAAACCCAAATTGGCAACAAGCAATGCAGGAAGAAATACAAACACTTGAAAAAGCACACACTTGGGATTTGGTTGATCCTCCTTCTGATCAGGAAGTTGTGGGTAGTATATGAGTATACAAGATCAAGACTTGCTCTGATGGCTCTGTTGACCGTTATAAGGCCCGCTTGGTTGCTCAAGGTTGTACACAAGAGTATGGTATTGATTATGAAGAGACTTTTGCTCCTGTCGCTCGTCTTACATCTGTTAGAGCTCTTCTTGCCATTACCGCGGTTAAAAAATGGTCTCTCAGTCAGATGAATGTGAAGAATGCATTTCTTAATGGGGATTTGAAAATGAAAATCTATATGAAATCACCTCCGGAATATCCTTGTCCTTATAGTAAGGTTTGTCTCCTTCGTAAGACACTTTATGGACTTAACAAAGCTCCTCGTGAATGGTTTGACAAGTTCAACACTACCATATGCAGTCTTGGTTTTACTTCTAGCCCTCATGAGAATGCCCTCTTCATTCGTAAAAGTGAACGTAGAGTTGTTCTTCTACTTTTGTATGTTGATACATGATCATTAATGGAGATGATGTTGATAGTATCTCTGATTTCAAGGCCTCACTTTACCGTACCTTTGAGATGAAAGATCTTGGTTCTCTCAGCTATTTTCTTGGACTCGAGGTCATCTCCACCGATGATGGCATCTATCTCTCTCAGGCTAAGTATGCTTCAGATCTTCTTGCTGGCGCTGGGATTATAGATAGTCGGACTGAGTCTACTCCTCTTGAGTCTAATGTTCAATTTACCCCTATGGATGGCACTGTTTTGGATAATCCAATTCTCTATCGACAGTTAGTTAGAGGTCTCATCTACTTGACTATCACCCGACCAGACATCGCCTATCTGATTCGTGTACTTAGCCAGTTCTTGTTAGCTCCTCGTACTACTCACTATGCGGCAGTTCTTCGAATTCTTCGCTACATCAAAGGCACTCTATTTCATGGCCTTTATTTTTCTGCCCATTCCTCTTTGTCTCTTCAGGCTTACTCCGATGCTGATTAAGCTGGTGATCCCACTGATCGTCGTTCTACTACTGGTTACTATTTGTTTCTTGCCGACGCTCTCATTTCTTGGCGTGCTAAGAAGCAAACGTTCACTGCTCGCCCTCGCTGACACCACTGCTGAGGTTATCTCGGTTCGTTGGCTCCTCGAAGATCTGAGTGTTCCTCAGTCGTCTCCTACTGATGTTTTTTGTGATAACCGCAGTGCTATCCAGATTGTACATAATGATGTGTTTCATTAACGCACCAAACACATTAAAATTGATTGTCACTTTGTTCGGCAACGTATCCTTATTGATGCTATTCGTCTTATTGCTATTAGAACACTGGATCAAACTGCTGATATCTTCACGAAAGCTCATCACCCGACTCATTTCCGGACTTTATTATCCAAACTCATGCTGGTATCATTAACTCCTACTTGAGTTTGAGGGGGGATGTTAGAGAATCATTAGAATCAATTTAGATCGATTAGTATCGTTTATATTTATATAGCATATCTGTATATTAATTGTAGGATTCTATGTCTTTATTACTTTAATTCATTTAGCACCTATAAATACTCCTTGTATATTGTACTTTTCATCAGACTGAATAATACGCAAAACACTTTCTTTAGTTTGGTCTCTTTTTTTCTAACAATCTATATAAATATTATATCCATACATCCATTTAATTTTCTTGACGATTAACACATCCATCGCATACCATCTTTAAAAAAATTATATAGAATATGTGTTCTCGAAGACTAATTAAAAGTCTCCGCATAAATGTTATTCCCCATTCATTTGTCTATCATGAATTCCAGAGCGTCTTTTATTTGTTGTTCCAAATTTCTGGCATTATATTCGTAATATTTAACATTACATTGACACAAACAATAAGAAGAATTTTTATCAAATTCAAACGCAATTACGAGTGTGAATTTTAAATCAATTTTTACTTATAATTTTTAGCATGACAACCTCACCAAGATGCGAATTAATTATTCTCCCGCCCTCCCCACCTAAAAAAAAGAAAAAAAGAAAGAAGCCAGCAATTCGTTCGTCAAATAAACTGTAAATGTCTTGAACATCAAGATATGCATTGTATGGAAATCTTATCTTAGTCTCAACAGTCTGTTTCAATCTCTCTAGAGTATCTTTTGTTTTCCAACCTAATGTAGTATTTTATTTTTGAATAATATCTTCTAATTCAATTAAAAAAAGTAAAATAATTAAATACTTTAGTTTTTAATAAATTTTAATTATTAAATTAATTTTCAACTTTTTTATTTGAGAAATTAAATGAGTTATATGTCAAATTTTCCAAAAAATTCTAGGCAAACCAGTTTTTATTTAATCTACATATAGACAAACAATATAATTCGATGAATAATTTGTTTATGAACTAAAAAATTGAAACTAGTTTAATAATTAAAATTTATTAATGACTAAAATATTTGACAGAAAATATTTTTTTTTAGATTGATTTAAGATATTGTTCTTTATTATTATTTCGGTTTTGGTTCCTTTTTAACCCAATTAAGCTAAGTAAATAATATTTATGTAAGAAAAAAAGAACAAAAGACATGTATGTAAATCCCAAATTGTTGGATTTATTTATTATTTCATCATCCCTCTTTCTTAATAATCAAATAATTAAATTCAAATTTAGTTTAGCCAGTCTATAAAAATAATTTTAATAAGTA